>NW_026611615.1:600000-875598 GCF_028009165.1 Akanthomyces muscarius | reverse complement strand
CTAACCCTAACCCTAACCCTAACCCTAACCCTAACCCTAACCCTAACCCGGACCCGGACCCGGACCCTAACCCGGACCCGGAGGGTCACCCTAACCTTTGTATTTACTAGGCGAAGCCTAGATTTCGCTTTTAAAAGATACTTAGGGTTTCTTCTATAGGGAACGTAAAAAGTAGCTTAGGGTCTAGGTTTAGGTCTAGGTTAGGGTTTGAACGTGTCTTTTAACGCGAATTATTTCCGCTAGCGCGAAAATATAAGTCCTTTATAGTACTTTTAAACGTAGGGTCTAGGTTTGGGTTTAGGTTAGGGTCTCTTCTATAAGGAACGTAAAAAGTAGCTTAGGGTTTAGGTTTAGGTTTAGGTTAGGGTTTCTTCTATAGGGAACGTAAAAGGAAGCTTAGGGTCTAGGTTTGGGTCTAGGTTAGGGTTTGAACGTGTCTTTTAACGCGAATTATTTCCGCTAGCGCGAAAATATAAGTCCTTTATAGTACTTTTAAACGTAGGGTCTAGGTTTGGGTTTAGGTTAGGGCTTCTTCTATAGGGAACTTGAAAACATAGCTTAGGGTCTAGGTTTGGGTTGAGGTTTGGGTCTAGGTTAGGGTCTCTTCTATAAGGAACTTAAAAAAGTAGCTTTGGGTCTAGGTTAGGGTCTCTTCTATAAGGAACTTAAAAAAGTAGCTTTGGGTCTAGGTTAGGGTCGGATATAGGGTTACTTCTATAAGGAATGTAAAAAGTAGCGTAGGGTTTAGGGTTGGGTTTAGGTTAGGGTTGCTTCTAGGAGGAATGTAAAGAGTAGCGTAGGGTCTAGGTTTAGGTTTAGGTTAGGGTTACTTCTATAAGGGTTAGGAAAACGTAGTGTAGAGTTGGACGTAGGGTTGGACGTAGAGTTGTTATATGTCTTTTAACGCGAATTATTTCCGCTACCACGAAAATATAAATCCTTTATAGTACTTTCTAATATAGGGTCTAGGTTTAGGTCTAGGTTAGGGTTGCTTCTAGAAGAATCTTAAAAATATAGCTTAGGGTCTAGGTTAGGGTAGGACTTAGGGTTACTTCTATAAGAAATATAAAAAGTAGCGTAGGGTCTAGGTTACAGTTAGATATAAGGTGGCTTCTTTAAGGGGCATTAAAGGTAACGTAGGATCTAGGGTAGGCTATACGTAGAGTGGCTTCTATAAGGCATAGAAGAAAGTAGCGTAAAGTATAGGGTAGGGTCTTATAGAAAATAAAACGTAATAGTAAGAAGAAAAGAAATAACTATAAAGTGTAAGATAGAGTAAAAAGGTTTTATAATAATATATACTTAGTAAATAGTTTAATAAGATAAGTTATAATAGTGTAAAAAAGTCCTTTTTATATATACTAGTATAGAAAATAAGGTAGAATTAAAAGTACTTTTAGTATAGGGTAGGGGAATAAAAAATAAAAAGAAACTAGTATAATAGAAAAAGAAGAATAGAAATAGTAGATAAGAAAAAGTAATATAGAGAGTGAAAAATAGGCCTAAAAGAGGTAGGAGTGTCTTATACGACAGGTAGGGGTCCTAGGGCGCTAGAAACAGGGGTCTAGCTACGTGGGTAGCCCTATAAGACATGGAGAGCCTTGTAGAGAGCTGAAAACAGGCCGGGAAGAGTGCTAGTTGCCTTCCGAGACAGGTAGGGGTCCTAGGGCGCTGGAAACAGGGGTCTAGTTACGTGGGTAGCCCTGTAAGACATGGAGAGCCCTGTAGAGAGCTGAAAACAGGCCGGGAAGAGTGTAAAGGCTGTGAAATTGCCTTGTAAGACTTGGAAGGGCCTGGAATCACCCTAGAAGACCTGTCGGAGTCTTTCCGAGGCCTTTCTAGCTATATAATACCTTTCTTTCCCTCCTTCTTCCTTCCTTCTCTCTCTTACACACACACTTCTTCTTTTCTTTGTTTTTCTACCTCTTCTAAGTAGTCTTTCTACTTACCCTCTTTCTTCTCGAAGAAAACACATCTTCCCTTTTTTACTAAGCACTTCTCTACTCTTTACTCTCTACCCTTTACTTCCTACTCTTTACTCTCTATCCTTTTTACCTTTTTACTTTTACCTACCTACCTTTACCTTACTATAAGGTCCTTTCTAGTAGAGAATACGTTTATTCTCTTTAGATACTTTTCTCTACTAGAAGATACTTTATATTTTCTACTAGATGTCCTATCTCTCTATAGAGGATACCTAGTATCTTTATAGACGTCCTATCTCTCTACTAGAAGCACACTTTAGAAGTCCTTCTAGTAGATATATATAGTAGAGGCACACTTTAAAAGTACCCTCTAGTATATACCTCTTTCTACTAGAAGAATCTTAGTTTTTCTAGTAGGTGGCCTCTCTTTTACCTACTTTTTAAAATACACTTTATAAGTGCCTTTTACTAGTAAATCGTCCTATCTTCGCCTTTCTAGCGATAAAGAAGTATATAGTACTTTTAGTAGCTAGAAGGGTTCTTTTTTCTCTATAAAAATCCTTCCAGCACACGCCCAGAGCCGCCAGCACACGCCAGCACACGCCCGAAGCCGCTAGCAGCCTTCCGGCACACGCCCACAGCCACCAGCACCCTTCCAGCACACGTTGGCACACGCCAGCACACGCCTGAAGCCGCCAGCAGCCTTCCGGCACACGCCAGCACACGCCAGCACACGCCCGAAGCCTCCAGCAGCCTTCCGGCACACGCCAGCACACGCCCAAAGCCTCCAGCACACGCCTGAAGCCGCCAGCAGCCTTCCGGCACACGCCAGCACACGCCAGCACACGCCCGAAGCCGCTAGCAGCCTTCCAGCGCCTATAGCAGCCTCCAGCACTGGCCCAAGGCCGCTACGATGGCAAAGGACAGGTGCCCGACCTGTAAAGGCTGGTACGCTGACTTGCTCGACCATATACGCAAAAACCACCCCCAAGCCCACTATACGGACCGTCAGTTGCAAATTACAGGCCTTGTTAGCTGCCCTGACTGTGGCACAGCCTGCCGTGGCCGCCACGGCGTGGCAACCCACAGAGCCAAGGTCCACGGCGTAAAAGGAACCTCCCAGGTCTCTACACTTCCACGGGTACACACACAGCCTGTACAAGTCAAAGAGCCCTCCCCCACGCCTTCAGACGACTCGACCCTCCCTATAGACCTCCTAGTACACCTAGAAGGCTCTATACAGTACCCGGAACCCTCTCCAACCCCCTCAGAAGGCCTCTACGACAGCCTAGAAGACTCCCTGGCACCTTCTATCGAGCTAGGAGACGCTAGAAGCTGTACGCCGGCCTCCCAGGTCTCCTCGGTACCTGTGGAAGACTCTCTAGCGCCCTCTAGCGACCCTTTCGCCTCCGAAGACGACGTTCCAGCGCCTTCCCAGGCTATCCAGGTCCAAATAGGCACAAAAAGACGCCTATCAGGACCTTCAGAGGGTCCTAGACCTGCTAGAAGACCCGTCCCACCTGCAAAGGACGCCCCTAGCAGCCAGGAAGAGACAATCCGAGCCCCAGAGAGGCTAGCAGGCCTCCACAGCTCTATCAACACATCCCAGGCCGCTGCCTGGTTCGAACCACCCACCCCAGCACAAAGACCTACCCTATACACATCCTCCCCGAGCGCCCAGGAGGCCCACGCGGCTATTCTAGCACCTATACTCGCCAAAACAGCTATACAGCAGCTGCAACGCTTTATGAAGGTACCTATACCGACCTATAAGCTCCGACCTAGGCCTGCCCGGATCTTCCATCTAGCAGCGAACCGGCTTGCTGTAAAATTCGTCGCTAGGCCTTCGGAAACAACCCTCCTACACTTCCTACTACTCCCTAGGATCCTAGGGCTCGGGTTAGAGCAGGGAAACCTCCCTAGGCTCTTAAAGGACTATCCAGACAACCTAGATACCCTAGAGGTCCCTACCTACCCTATACGAGAAGACACGTCCTTCTCTACCGCCGAAAAGAAGGCTACACACCTTCTAGAAGCCGGTTTCCTAGGAAGAGCGTCTAGGACGATAGTGGACAATTCGCCACTAGCGCCTATAGACGCCTCTACCCTAGAGACCCTCCGTCAGAAACACCCTATAGGGCCTTCTGACCCCTTCAACGCCCCAACAAGCCCGTCTCCAGGCCAGAAGATCCCTATAGAAGCGATCCTATCCACTATAAGCTCTATAAGCAGGGAAAAGGCCGCCGGACCGTCCGGCTGGACCCGGTACCTGCTAGACATCGCTATAGCGAAGGATTCAGCGGTCCTAGAGCTCCTACGGCTGCTGGCGGACATGATACGGCAAGGCACAGCACCTGGAAAGGACCTCCTAACGTCCTCACGGCTTATTGCCCTGAAGAAGAAGGACGGGGGTATAAGACCTATCGCGATAGGCGATATACTCTATAGGGTAGCTACGAAAGCGATCCTAGCTACCCTATACCAGGACGGCATGCTCCTACCGAACCAACTAGGCGTTGGAAGCCCGGGAGGCGTGGAACCAGCGATCTTCCTCCTTTCAGAGGCAATTACAGGGGGGAATAAGCTAAAAGCACGCTCTATCGGCTCGTTAGACGCCGAAAACGCCTTTAACGCCCTCCCTCGGAAGGCTATAGCGGCTGCTGTTAGCCTCTATGCCCCTGTATTTTACAGGTCAGCACAGTGGGCGTATAACCACGCCGCGGTACTCTTCCTAGAGGACGGAAGCACTATAGCGAGCTCTTCAGGGGTACGCCAGGGAGACCCTCTTAGCGCCTTTATCTGGTCCCTAGCGTACCGCCCTACCCTAGAGGCTGCACAGAAGGCCCTGCCAAAGGACGTCTTTATCTCGTACCTAGATGATACCTATATTATCTCTAGAGAGAAGGACCCTAGGGAAAAGGTCTTCCAGGCCTTCCACGGGTCCCCAATCAAGCTAAACCCCTACAAATCCACCTTTTATACCCTAGAAGAGGTCAGAAAAGAAGGACTTAACGCCCTAGGAACCTATATAGGCCCCCTAGAGCAAAGAAGAGCCTTCCTACAGGGTAAGATAGAGACTCTTAAGAGAGTCTTATCTACTCTAGAGAATATGCCTAAACAGTATGCTCTCCTTCTCCTACGAGGAAGTATAACCTTCCTACTTAGGCACCTTCTTAGGCAGCTAGCTCCTAGTGGCCTGGAAGACCTATACTACGAAATCGACCGCCTTACCCTACACACCGTCGAAAAGCTCGCCTCGAAAGATCCCTCAGCACCTATCCAAGCCAACCAGGACCTTCTAGCCCTCCCAACACGTATGGGAGGCCTAGGACTTACCCTGTACGCGGAGATGCCTCACACACACTATAGCCACGCCCGGAAAGCGTCCTCTATAGTGCTCGACGGCTTCCAGAGAGGCCCCCTCCTCTCTAGCGCCCCTATAGCGCTCCCAACGGACCTCCCAGCGGACCTGGCGTCCTTCCCAGCGCCTAGCTGGGGCGTGCAGGTACCCCTGGAAGCCCCGGAAGGGCCCGGACAGGTCCGAATCCCCCCAGATAAGCCCTCTATAAAGGACATCAACCAGGGAAGGCTCCAGAGGGTCAAGGACCAGCTTACCCTACACGGACAACGGGCCCTACTGGAAAATTCGACCTACCTTAGCCGGAAGTGGCTGGAAGTGCTGCCAACATCAAAACAAACCAAACTAGCAGACTTCCAAGTGACAGAAGGCCTTAGGGTACGTCTTATTCTTCCTGTACGCCCACTTAACGTACCCTGTACCTACTGTGGCTCTATAGTCACGATAGGACACGAGGATACCTGTAAAGGCGCTGAAAGGCACTGGCAAATCCGCCATAACGCCATCGTCAGGGCCCTGTTTAACGCAACCGTTGCTACCCTGGACCCAAAGCTCGAGCCGAAGCTCCAGGGTAACCAGGACCTCCGCCCAGACCTATCCACAACCTTAAATGGCTCGGTTAGGTACTATGACGTCCAAATTGTCGCTATAAACAAGGCGTCAGCACGAGAGGACCCCCAGAAGGCCCTACAGGAGGCTGCAGACGCTAAAAGGGCTAAATACAGGTCCCTAGGACCCCAATTTTACCCGATTATTATCTCTGCCGGTGGCCTGATGGAAAAGGCTACCACGAAGACCTATAAGGACCTACAGACCACTATAGGACCTGTGGCAGCCACCTGGCTAGACACAATGGTCTCTTTAGCGCTCTATAAAGCCCGGGTACACTCTAGCGCCTCTATCGCTAGGAAGCAGCCGCCTCCTAGCACCTCGTGGGCCGCTATACGCGAAGGGCTCCGGGGAGGACCTGCCACACAGACCCTCATGCCCCCCCAGCACGTCCAGCGGTCCTTTCAGCGCTCTTCAGCGCCTACAACAGCCGCCCAGCGCTCTTCAGCGCCTACAACAGCCGCCCAGCGCTCTTCAGTGCCTGCAGCAGCCGCCCAGCGCCCTTCAGTGCCCGCAGCAGCCGCCCGGCGCCCTTCAGAGCCCGCAACAGCCGCCCGGCGCCCTTCAGAGCCTGCAACAGCCGCCCGGCGCCCTTCAGAGCCTGCAACAGCCGCCCGGCGCCCTTCAGAGCCTGCAACAGCCGCCCAGCGCCCTTCAGAGCCTACAGCAGCCGCCCAGCGCCCCACGGGCGCCTCCCGGTACATGCAGCACCTGTTGGAAGGAACCCAGCGCTCTCCAGCGCCTTTAGAAGGCTCCCAGCCACCGGAATCCTCGTCCCAGCGCTTCCAGAGGGAATATAGGGCCATGACAGCCGCCCAGAAGGCCCGGAATAGAGCCGCTAAAGGCCTGCCGGACCTCCCCTCCCCGCCGCCGCCTCTCCGGCGCTCCCAGCGCTGCACAACAGCCTCCCAGCAGCCACCCCAGCGCTCCCAGCGGTCAACCAGCTCCCCAACCGCCTCCCAGCAGCTCCTAGGCAACTAAGAGCCACTATAACGCCCCTCCACCCACTATAACACCCATACCAACACCCTCTACCAGCTAGAACACACATTCCAGCACCTTCTAGCAGCTAGAACACACACTCTAGCGCCCTCTATTAGCTAGAACACACACTCTAGCGCCTCAAGCAGCTAGAACACACACTC
This sequence comes from Akanthomyces muscarius, assembly GCF_028009165.1. Lineage (NCBI taxonomy): Eukaryota > Fungi > Ascomycota > Sordariomycetes > Hypocreales > Cordycipitaceae > Akanthomyces > Akanthomyces muscarius. The sequence continues at coordinate 868,561 of NW_026611615.1, read as the reverse complement.
TAGCGCCTCTATCAGCTAGAACACACATCTTAGCACCTTCCACAGCTAGAACACATATTCTAGCACCCTCCCTCCACCTACCCTACACTACCTCCTACCCTATACTACCTACCCTATACTCTCTTTCTTAGGACACTCTCCTTTTTACTTTCTTTCTTTACTATTACTTTCTCTAAATGTATTATTAGAAAATTCCCGAGCGAGCTAGCTTAGATAACTCAATTTACAGTGTCTAACCCTAACCCTAAGTAACCCAGCGCTTCCAGAGGGAATATAGGGCCATGACAGCCGCCCAGAAGGCCCGGAATAGAGCCGCTAAAGGCCTGCCGGACCTCCCCTCCCCGCCGCCGCCTCTCCGGCGCTCCCAGCGCTGCACAACAGCCTCCCAGCAGCCACCCCAGCGCTCCCAGCGGTCAACCAGCTCCCCAACCGCCTCCCAGCAGCTCCTAGGCAACTAAGAGCCACTATAACGCCCCTCCACCCACTATAACACCCATACCAACACCCTCTACCAGCTAGAACACACATTCCAGCACCTTCTAGCAGCTAGAACACACACTCTAGCGCCCTCTATTAGCTAGAACACACACTCTAGCGCCTCAAGCAGCTAGAACACACACTCTAGCGCCTCTATCAGCTAGAACACACATCTTAGCACCTTCCACAGCTAGAACACATATTCTAGCACCCTCCCTCCACCTACCCTACACTACCTCCTACCCTATACTACCTACCCTATACTCTCTTTCTTAGGACACTCTCCTTTTTACTTTCTTTCTTTACTATTACTTTCTCTAAATGTATTATTAGAAAATTCCCGAGCGAGCTAGCTTAGATAACTCAATTTACAGTGTCTAACCCTAACCCTAACCCGGGCCCGGACCCGGACCCGGACCCCGTGGCGGACGGGTACTTCTGCACGTGCTTGGGTTGTTTGGGCTCCCTGTGTTGTGTGGGCTGCTTGGGCTCCCTGTGTTGTGTGGGCTGCTTGGGCTCCCTGTGTTGTGTGGGCTGCTTGGGCTCCCTGTGTTGTGTGGGCTGCTTGGGCTGCTTGTGTTGTGTGGGCTGTTTGTCTTGTTTGGGCTGCTTGGATTGCTTGGACTGCCTGTGTTGTTTGGGCTGCTTGCGCTCCCTGTGTTGTTCTCGGCTCGTTGGGCTACGTACGTCTACTACGTTCACTTGGGGCTGTCTGGGTTCGTTTCTGGACGCGCTATGTTAACCTTGGCGTCTTTACTGCGTATTCGCGTTCCCCCCCGGCGGCGTGCGACTGTCCGGGGTCTCTTTGCGTGAACTGCCTAACCCTGGGTTTCCTCGGCCTCTCTCCACGCTCGGTACGGAACCCTTGCCCTGTCTGGCCGGTCCCTGTCTTCTTCGCGTTCGCTTGTGGCTGCTTGGGGCGTGTCCTCGCCTTCGTTTCCTGCTTTGCTCCGCTACTCCGTCCTGCGTCCCGTTCTTCGCGGTTCCCTTGCGTCGACGGCCTGTACTCGGGCTTTCTTTGGGTCTACTACGTTTGCTCTGCCCTATCGGTGCCTCTTTGGCCTACTGCTGGTGTTTTGCGGTGCTGCCGGTTGTTTTGGCTTTCCGCCGCACCGGGTTGACGTGCGCCTGTTCTCTGTATGCGTTGCCTGCTTTGCCCTCCTACCAACCCTTGGCCTGTCTTCTCACGAACTACGTCTTCCTCTCGCCCACCGTGCTTTCTTTTGCCGTACTACGGACCCTTTTCTCGCCACGTGCGCCCTGAAACGGGTCGACTTCCCCTACCTATGCCTTGTTATCGCGTAAACCGGCTACCTATGTTTACGTATGCTTCTTTGTTATCTTTCTCTTGTACTGCCGGCTGTTTTCGGTCTCTGTACACACCGTCGCTTTCTTGGGGCGTACCACGTCTATTTCCCTTTTTTCGCTTCTTGTTTGGGTCTCCGACGTAACCCTGGGCTCTCCTGTGCCTAACCACATCCGCGTTGGCTCGGTTGGCCTTGTCTTGGTTCTGCGGCCTGTACTACTGTCGACTTGGCGTTAAACCGGTGAACCACGTCTATCTGTGCTTCTCCACGGCTTGGACGGGGTTACCTACCTCTACCAACGCTTCCTCACCGCTTTTCTCTCTTGCTGGTCGCTGTTTGGCCAATCTGCGCTTTGTCGGGGCGTACCACGTTTGCTTCGGCTTTTTTGGCGCTCTTCCGGCTTACTCCCTTTACTTGGCCTTATCTGCGCCTACTCCGTCCACCTGCGTTTCCGTACTGCATGTGTCGACTGCCTGTCCTTCGTTGCTTGGCGTTGCGTTGTCTTGCTACCGTACCCTGGCTTTTGTTGTGGCGAACCACGTATACTTTCGCCTGCTTGCGGTTCTTTTGCGTGTATAACCCCTACTTCTGTTTACTTGGACGTTAAACGGGTCAACTACGTCTACCTTCGGTCGTTGTGGTTGTAATTCGTGGTAACTACGCTTACTTCGGCACTGTCTGTTGCTTGTTTGGCTTCTTTGTGTAAATCCCGTTTAACCACATTATACTACGCTTGTTCTACGCTTGTTCTACGCTTCGGCGGCTTAACTACGTACTTGGGGCTTGTTTCGTCCCCGGTTGGGCTATCCACATAATACTGGGTTTGTTCCTGGCCCGTTTACGTTTTCCGCGTAACCCTAACCCTTGCTTCCGGCTTGCTTATCGGTGCTATATAACTCTGTCCTGCCTCTGGTTTGTTTGCCTTAACCACTTACCTTGGGACTTGCTTTACGCTTATTTGGCTTAACCACGTTATACTTGGGTTTTTGTACGCTTATTCCGATACACCACACACTTCCTGGCTTCTGCGTGTCTTCCTTGACCTTATACTGGCTCGTTAATGTGGTGATGCCTCCCCGAACACTTAATAACTCCCCCTAACTATCAACGACTCCCCCTAACCCTCAACGACTCCCCCTAACCCTCAACGACTCCCCCTAACTATCAACGACTCCCCCTAACTATCAACGACTCCCCCTGACCCTTAACGACTCCCCCTGACCATCGGCGACTCCCCCTAACCCTCAACGACTCCCCCTAACCATCAACGACTCCCCCTGACCCTTAACGACTCCCCCTAACCATCGGCGACTCCCCCTAACCCTCAACGACACCCTTAATAACACCCACTATAATATATTATACACTCTTAATAACTCTCTCCTAATTCTCTTTACTATTACATCTTAATACTGGGTTCCCCTCCAACTATCTGTTGAAACTTGCCCCTGTTATATACTATGTCCTCCTACCGATGGTACAACCGGTATGGTGAAACATACCCCTACCAAACCATTGTACTTGGTAATTGACCCTATTCGCCTGTCTCTCTACGGTGGAAATATGCCTGTTGATCTTCTGTGTCCTCTTCCGATGGTCCTCCTTGACTGGGCACACTGTCCCGTGCTTGTACTATAACCCTTAATACGGTAACACACACAATACTCACCCTAACTCGCTAACTACGCCTTGAAACTATCCGCTAATAATAAATTGCTTAACACCTTGTCGTTCTCCTTCTAAATCGCAAACTCCTGCTCTCTGGGCTGTGTGTATATCTCCACGTCCAACCCTGCTTCTCCTGTCTTCTTCGTAACCGCTGGCCGCGCCAAACCTATCATCCGTCTGACTTTTTAATAAACGTCTATACCTCCTCTTATGGATACTGCGCCTGCTTACACTATATTATGGTGGACGGTTGGGTCTGTGAATAATTGTTGGGTGCGTGGGGTTATGTTCAATTTTATATCCACCTTGTTCTATGACACATCCACCCTATAATCTCTACCGCCTATTTAACATATAACACCTTACTACTACAATGAAAATACTCTTACTCCTATACTCTTTAAACTGCTCCTATATAATATTAATAACTTTTTTCTCTTTTACCTCTTTTTATCTGGGTAATAAACTATATATTCTCTTTTTAAACCCTACGGCCACTACCCTATATCACACAACCTAAGCCACCTTTTAACCTTATCCACCTATTCTTCTCTATAATGCTTTACTCTACTAACCCTTTCCCTTTTACCTTAAATATAATATATAAATAAACTCTTTCTCTAATTACCTTTCTCCACCCTTAAACTTTTTCGCTTCGCTTTATCCTCTACTAACCCGTCCTTAATGGTTACTTTCACTTTCCTAAACACGGACGGCCTGCTATACACACCACTGTAAACCTCCCCTACCCTGGACACTGCATCACCACTTATACTATACCCGAAATTACCGATTTTAATGTAAACCAAATATACTCTGTTATATTTCTGCCACACTTCCCCCCCCTCTGCCTGTATATGGTTATATCTGCCTTGGCTATGGCCGGCCTTGTCTCTGCTGTTTCCGAACCTTCTGATCGATCTTTGTGAATAAAACACACATCTGGTTGCTCTCCATTCCCTGCCGCCCCTCTACCCTTCTCCCCATCCATTGATAAAATGCCGCCGTGCCTGCCTCTGCGCCGACCTTGCCGGCAACCCACCGCTCATATATGAAAATCGTCGCGCCTAACACGCGAATTAACAACCCGCCGTGCTGGCACACGCCGTCCTCCAACCTCTGCCACCGACCTTTATCGCCCTCTACCGCCCGCCATTGTTCGCATATTTTCTGCGGCAACCCACATTCCCAACACCCACTGAACCGTTCCATCCGCTGCTTGGTCCATACCTCCTTCTCTAATGCCGCCCTCGCCTCCGTCACCTGCCGCTTTAATGTGCCTGCCTGCATCCTCACACAATCGGCTTCGTCGTGGTCGTCCGCCCGACCTATCAACCGGCACACCGCGCATCGTCCTGCCGCCCAATCCTCTAAATGGATCTCAAACTCGCTCCACGTCTGCGCCTCCTCCATCTGCCTTGTCAACGCTGCGCACTCGGCCACCCGTGCCGCGGCCGCCTGCCGCTCTATTGTCGGCCTTGCTTCGCTGTATGCCCACTCCGCCGCCTGCACTGTATCCTCCTTGTCTGCGGTCGCCGCCGCCTCCCCGCACACGTCGCACACCTCTTCGCCTTCGCCGCATTCCTCCCGGTCCACCTGGCCGTCCATCGTCCTGTCCAACGTGATCCGCCGACACTGTCTCTTGCTCGTGTACTCCACCGTCGCCGCCTCCCGTGCCCACGGGCCCTCCTCCGCTGCCCCGTCTGTGATCGGCCCACACACCACTACCGACCGGCTCCGTCGTCCATCCCGCCCGGCCCGCCCGCTCTCCTGCACTAAATCCCGGATCCGTCGCGGCATCCATGCGTGCACCACCAACCGTACGTCCGGCACGTCGATTCCCATCCCCAACGCATTTGTCGCCACAATCACCCGCTCGTCCGCCTTCCACGCCTCCATCATTCGACTTTTCCCGTCTCGCGTGTCGGCGCTGCTGTAATATGCGCTGCATCCTAACGTCGCCGCTAACGTTCGCACACGCTCTACCGTCCCTGCGTATATAATCGCCCGCCCTCCGCTGTCTTCCGCCTGCCATGTCTCTATAACCTGCTGAACCCGCTTGTTCTCGGCTTCCTCCTGCCTGGCCTGGGCTGAACCCGTCTTGTTGCCCGTCGTCTTACCTGTCGTCTTGTCTGCTTGTGTCTCCACGTCCCCACCCTTCACCACGTCCACCCTGTACGTAATGTTTCGACGTGTCGTCGGCGATCGGAATACGCGACAACTTTGCATCTCCACCGCCGCCACTTCGGCAAACGCCGCTATCTCCGCCGGCCCCAACGTCGCTGTCAAAAACACCCGCTGTATACCCCAATCCCGAATCACCTGCCCGACCTTCCTCATCTTCGGTCGAAACGTCGCACTCGCGTCTAATAACGTATGGCACTCGTCCACCACCACGCGGTCTAATACCCCTTGCTTCTGTAACCGGTACACGTAATCGCCAAATCCCTTCGTGCATGCTGACTCTGGCGTCACGAACACCACGCTGCTGTGCGCTATGCCACGTCCGCTCTGCCACACGCTTGATGTGATGCCCGCCGCCTGGCAACGCGTATGTAAATCCTCCTGCAATGCCACCAACGGTACAATCACAATTGTCGTGCTGTCTGGTGAACAATACGCCGGCAACATGAATGATACGCTTTTGCCCTCCCCGGTACTCGCAATCTGTAACACCGCCATATCGCCCTGCACGATCGACTGCACCACCGGCTCCTGCTGGCCGCGGAACCTCGCACCGGCCCCGACCATTTGCTGCAATGCGCCGGCCGTGTTGATATGCTGTATCCGCTCGAACCGTCGCCGCTTGGCCTCGCTTCTTTCGTTATCGTATCGTTCCCTCTTCCGCTTCGCCCCCGGCTGCACCGTATGCCCGCCCCGAAATCCGAACAACCGGTGCCACCGCTCGCTGACCGAACGGAACCTCTCTCGCATCGCCGCCGTCCCGTTCGTGTTCTCGAACATATCACGGGCGTATATCATACCCGCCACGTGTGACCCGTGCCCGGCCTGTAAATCCACCGGGTCGTCGTCGATCCCGTCTTTATCCTCGTATCCCTCCGAACTCTCCGCACTGGCGCCCAAAAACCGCCGCGCGATCGCGATCGCCATGTGCCGCCATCCCGCGATCGACACCTGGCTTCCCACATACCGCTCGCTGTACCCCTGCATCACTCGCCGTACCCTGTCTGTCGTCCATTTGCGCTCGCGGATCCAATCTTGCCAATCTGTCGGCAATGATGATGCGCACGATATCATCGACCGGCCCGACTCGCTCTCGTACCCGTCGTTCTCTCTGTCGCTCCCGCTGTGGTACCCTTCGTCCTCCCCGGGCTCGCCCTCCAACACCTGCGCCGCCCACAAAAATGCACTTACACGCCCCGCGCCCTTGACGATGCCTTGAATCCTTTGCCAAAACGGCAACACCAACCATAAATACCACACTAATAACTCCCCCACTTCACGGGGCAAAAAACGATGGATGATCTTCGCCTCGTTGGTCTGGCGGAAATTCTTGTGGTATGCCGTTACGAACCCGACCTGCTCGTGGCTGATGAATATGTTGCGTGCCCCGCCGTTGCGCGTGTTGCGGAACCGGATCTCTAACGACTCGCTGGCCCGCGCCGGCTGGCCCGACGTCATATGCATTAAACACCACATCACTTCCCGGAATCGTTCGACACACCGCTGGTACCGCCGCACGGCCTGCTCTCGTAACGGGGTTCGCAAACTGCTCTTGGCCGTGATCCACGCGCGCCGATGCTTCTCCTGCTCCACGACACGATGTATCACATACCCTTCGCCGGTCCGCGCCTACTCGTTATGCTCGTCGGCCAAAAACCAATACCCATCTCGCTGCTCGCTATTGTTGTCCTTAATGCTGCCCCACGGGATCGCCGGCAACTGTCTGATCTCGCCCTGATCCACTAACGTCAACTCCTCCAACATGGTGCGCGCCTTATCGACCATCCCGTGGAACATGCTCGCTAACTGGGCCATGCCTACTTTCGTCTGCTGGAAACGCAACGTCTCACCCTGCCAATCGACGGTCCCCGCCGCTGTCGTGTTAAACCGGATATGCATTCCGTACGTTCGCGTCTCCAACATCCATTCCATCGGCACCGGGTACTGGTCGCTTTCCTCGCCGATCCGCGCCATAAATCGGCGCACCATCTTGCGCACGCGCGGGAACACGCCCGCCACCCTCTGCTTGGCTTCTTGCTCTGTTAATACCACCGCGCCGTTCCCCCCGGACAACTGGCGCCGCTGGTCTGCGGCAATCACTCGGCGAATGTCCTCTTTCCGCGCCTGATGCGCGCTGTACACTGCCATCATCCGCGCCACCTTGATGATGGCTGACATTTTGGGCGTGTAATTCATCGGGCTGCACCAACCACCGTCCTCCCCCTCGATACCTATCACGGCCATGGCGCTTATAATGGCACTGCTGTACTCGTCGTCTTTAATGTCGTGGTCTAACAAATGCATCACGGCTGCTAACCCCTGCTGGTCGAACTCGGCGTCGTCGACCACGGCCGCCTCGGTCGCCGGGGTGCTGGCTCTGCTCGCGTGACTGGCCGTACTCGCCTTGTCGGGCGTCAACTGCCTATATATCGCATCCTGTCTCGCCTGGGCCTGGCGTCGGACCTGGCTGATGGCCGCCTGGCTGCGTGCCTGGGCGCTGCTCTCCCACGCATCCCATGCGTCGCCCTGCTCCTCTGTCATCACGTACGGCGGCCGCTTCTCGTCCTCCACCTGCTCGGCGCGGTATATAATGCGAATTATATGTGTCCACGTCTCTTTATACCGTGTCCATGAATCGCTTTCCATCCGCGCGTCAAACGGCCGGCTGGCTCTTTTACTGGCTTCCCTCCGGTTGATCTCGAACATGGTCGCTAACCCGACGTGGCGGCGATGGCATACCCGCTTGGCTGCTTCTATCACTCTTTCGATACTGAGGTGCATCGCGTCAACTGCCGCTTAATGTACATCCCGTCGCAGTATTAGTGTTATAGTAGTAGTGGGCTGTTAATTGCTGTTTTTTAACCGCTAATCAGCTATCTAGCCCACCATCCATCTATCAGCCCTGGCGCCGAATGGCCCTATAGAGTATCGCGTTGTCTTCATCCTTCTCATTGAACCACTCCATGAGTAAACTCATACCTATGCATAAGTTATTCGTCTCCATCCCACCCCAGTCTTCCCTCTGCTTTTCCCCGATCCGCAGCACGTCTTGTATATGGTATGGTGTCTTGGGCGCTTTCCCTGCTAACCATGAGAAAATATTCTCCACGGCTTCCTTTGCACCAGACATCGCAGTTCCTAAAACTTGCGCTAGTAGGTTGGGGTATTGGCACGATGTGGCCGTGGTCCGCCGTATAGCCACCCTACTATCTTCTCCGATATCAACCCAGCGGCTACATACCTGGAATGGTAGCCCGCATTCTTGGCATCCGGAGTATCGGCCACGTCGCGCTGCCTCACTCAGCCATGTCTGCACTGCTTTAATATCTTTGTTGATTATCCTCTCTGCACTGGTGCGGTCTGTCGCCCGGGGACAGACTGATGGATCCTCGTCGTCGGCGTAGTGGTGAGGCTCATTGTGGACCAGGCAGAATATACAGCTATACTCCCAATGTCGTAACTGCTCCTTGAATATATGTCGCACCCATGCGTCTTCTCTAACCCTCTCAGTCTTTTGCCAATAGAGGAACTCTTCCTTCCGTTTCTCTAGGAAAAGAGCCGACGTTGTTGCCTCCTGCGTTGTATAGTCTGTGCTCGGATGCTGTCGAGTGGTCAACGTGCTCTTGCCTAACTTGTTGTCCTCGTCGCTAGTGATCGACCGCTCTGAGCCACCCCATCGTAGGCTAGTGTCGCTCCAAGGTGGGTTGAGGGGGGCATTCTGGCTTGTTAATGCCCCCTGTGCTGTATTGTCCGCGCTTGGAGGTTGTTGAGTGGTCAACGTGGGCTCTACTGTCTGTTGCCCCTTGGCGCTGGTGGTCGACCGCTCTGAACCACCCCAACGTAGACTGTCGTCGCTCCTATGCACATAGATGGGGGTATCTTGTCTACGGCTGCCATCTGCTGCTGTCTCTGGCAGTTGTGGTGTATGCATCTGGTTGCGGTCGCTTTGTTGGGTGTTATCTGCACCGCTACGACAGGCACGAACGCTATTCGTGGGGAACGTCAGGGGTATAGCCCTTCTGCGTCTCTGAAACAGCTGGGCGGCTACCCTAGCCGACGCCACTGTTGCCGTCCTGTGAGACTCTTCCAGCTGTGGCTGAATTTCGGTCTGAGCGGCGACTGCTACTGGTAGCACCCCCCTGCAAAGACGCTTACTAGCCGGGCCGTTGTGGAGGACTATGTCATCGTCAATTGCGGCGGCGGCGTCGTCGTCGTCACTGCCACTGCTGTTGTGATTGATCGCGGTGTGGCTGTGCCTCTCTCGTTTTAGCGACGCCTGTGGATGACTTTCTGTAGTGCCACGGCGAGAGCCAGCCTTACTAGGGATACGGAGAAACTCATGCCATCGTGTGGACGCCCATTGATATAGGTTTAGCAACTGTGGCTGTAATGTGGTCGGGAATGCGCCGTCCAGCCCGTAGGTGGACCCTCGTTGTCTTGGTCGGTGGCCCGCTTGCCAGGCGAAGATGATGTTCCGGTCAGCCGCTGCGCTCTTGTCATCGTACTGGTTGAAAGGCTCGTACACCTCCCGGACGTGTTTCTCCGTGACGCCGATAGAGAGCTGACGATAGATGCGCGAATTGACTACTTGGCCCCATTTCTCAACCGTAACGGTCTTGAGCGTTTTGTTGAATCGTGCGGATGGCCACGGCTTGCTGTCTGGCATAGGGTGCGACCGAAAGAGCAAAGGTGAGCTCGACAGGAGGGGCATGTGGTGTACCTCGCGGTAGAGAAGGTCTATAAAGGGCCGTATGTATACTAGATACTTGAAGAGGGCGATGCTTAGTTCGGCCCCGAGGAAGCGGGCGACGATGAACTCGTGGTTGGTCGACCGTTTAGCCTTGTGGTGCCGCGAGATGTACATAAGCTGGGACCCGTACACGAAGAGACCCCGTGGGCCATACTCAGTATTTTGACACCACAAGCTTAATAGCTCTGTCCATCGCGCGGCCTGGCCACCCTGGGTTTGCATGGCCACGCCGGCGGACGTGCGGAATGCCTCTTCCTTCTTGAGGTATGCTTTAACCGCTTGCCGATCCCAGCGACCGCGCTTTGACAGGCCTGTCCGCCGAGTAGTGCACGCATGCTCTGCCAGCTGCAGATATGCTGATGTCAGCTTGTTCGCCGGCTCGGTAACAAACGAGTATCCGCTTGCTGTATTTGCTATGATATCCTTGATGCCTGCAAGGTCAACGGCCGGTCCTAGCCCTAGCATCAGCTCGTCACAGAGTCTGCCTGACTCCTCAAGATAATACTGGGCAACGAGGCGGAACTGTGCCATGGGCAGCCACGCAGAGTCGTTCCAGCGCACCGAGCCGCCGTCATCACTCCAGAAGAGAAGGACAGGAGGCGCGTCTGTTCGGGCTATCACGCGGCCGTAGTTCATCAGGCTGAATAGCTCGTCAAACGATGATGGGGCTCCCATGACCATGAAGCGCTGTCGGACGCTATTGAGCAGCTGGAGGGATTCGGTATGTGGTCTTTTGCTGATTGCTAATGCTTTATACGGCCGTATTGGGAGTATGCTCTCTAGGAATAATAGTCGTTGGTTGTAGAGCTGGGCGGCGAGGTAGGGTGTATATGATCGCGCGGATAGGAAGCTTTGGCGCGCGTCCGAGAACCCCAAGATGCCGCTGAAGAAGACGATTGTCAGCGATGCTGGGTTGTCGTGTAGTGGCTTTTCCTTGCAGAGCGCAAGGCTAATTCCAAACAATAGCTCGAGCAGTCTTTCCTGGTCTGGGCCTTGTTTGTTGTCCGCAGTTGGACGGTAAGTAGTCCATCCTCCTTGAGCCGCCGTAATAGCTGACTTCTTCAGTGCCTCGTTCTCATAGTCTGCCGTCATCGAATTGTCCGTCTCGTAACGAGAGTCATCGTCCGTGGTGTCAATAATATCTTCCTCCTCCTCCTCCTCCCCTTCCCCGCTCTCACCACCTTCTTCCACTTCCACTTCTTCGTCTCCTTCTCCTTCTTCTTCTTCTTCTTCTTCTTCTTCTTCTTCTTCTTCTTCTTCTTCTTCTTCTTCTTCTTCTTCTTCTTCTTCTTCTTCTTCTTCTTCTTCTTCTTCTTCTTCTTCTTCTTCTTCTTCTTCTTCTTCTTCTTCTTCTTTATCCTCGTTATTATCGCTATGCTCTCCGCAACCGTGCTGTACATGATCGTAGACATGACGAGTTATATGGGCGCCGGAAGGATGCTGTACCCCTGTTTCACGCTCTGCCCAGTAAGTGTCCTGCCAGAGCGCATCAATCAGTTGCGTTGTAGCTTTGTCGAGTCGGAGGCCGGTTAGCTGTCGCCGTAGAGGCGCAACCATTCGGTAAAGTCGGAGGACGAACGCCAACAGCTTCCGCTGGAGCACCCTGTACCGCTGGGTCGTTGTGGCTAGCCTGACTAGGCTGAAGGGCTTGGGGGCGGCGGTGTCCGGTTTTACGCTCTTGAGCCAGCGGCGGATATTATGGCTGGTTCTTCGTGCTGTCTCGTCGCACCGTTCCATCATAGGATCGACCAGGGCCACGATGGAGGCAATTCTAGCCTCGTCGTCCGCTGTGGTTACTAGGCCGCCCTCCCAGTCGGGCGTGCCTTGGCCGACGACGAGTGGGAGAGCGCGAAAACGCTGGTTGGCCTGCTGCTCGGGCAGGGATATGAGCTGCAGGAGGGCGGCCCGGTCGCGGCCATGGAACATGGCCTCCCAGCACGTTCTCTCCATCCACGGGCTCTCTTCGCCAAAGGTCATCCTCCGGCCACTAGCTTGTGCTGGTGTGCCGTTAGACTGGGCGGCGTCCTGGAGGGATTCAATCCGTGCCATGACCTTGGCCTCGTGTTGCCTGACGGATAGGAGATGCTCTGCCGAGACTGCAGAGTGAAATGGGCGCACTGTGCTGCCGTTGTGGCTGATCAGCCAGTACTGCGACCTGGGGCCACGACACCACGTCTGAAGGTAAACGTATTCGATGAGCTTGTCGATCTCCGCGAGACGAGGCCGTCCGCATGCCGCCGCAGGACAGACGGGCTTGGTGCTTGGGTTATCGCTGTCGGGGTCGGTGTCGCGGTCGCGGTTGAGGCGAGAGTAGTGGCGCTTCAGGATACCGAGGTTGATGTTCCGCTCGCCGCAGGAAGTGCAGTAGTAGCCGTCGACTACCTGCAGGTGTGGGTGCTGTGGCGATCCGTCGGGTCGGGGCTGCACATTGGCTGGGTCGGGGCTGTAGAGTTGGAGCTGGCGCAGAATGCTCGTTAGGTGCCTTCGTTGCCGTAGCGGGACCTGGTGCTTGTCCCGGAGGTGCGTCGAGGGACGAGAACCCTCCACCGGTAAGGCCGTCTTGCAGGTATCGCGACAGCAGAGGAGGACGTTGGCGTCATAGTCCACGGTGAGAGCGAGATCGCTTAGGTATCGTAGCTGGGGATTGCTCATGATTTCTCTATTTGGCGTCAACGAACTACTGCGGTCGGCCACCACCGCTTTTGTTGGATCTACTGTAATAAGTTGTTAATGGATGGCCAAGTGAATTGGATCCGATCGAAACCGTGGTATTATGGCTCTACTACTGTACTACTAGGTCTACTGTGACGATTGATGGGATGCCCCTTTCTCGTTGGGCTGTGCACGGACTTAAAGTATGTAATTTCATGAAAACACGAAAATGCGCCTAAAAGGGAAATCACTAGTGGCCGCGGGATGAACCTTGCGTTCTAGTCAGGGTTCGTCAAGGCTAGTGCGGGTGCGCACGGGTAAAATTGTTGTTTTTCAGCATTTACGCAGTACTCTGCCCACAGTAGTAGTGATAGGTTACCTGTGGACAGTTGTGTTCCGCCTTTACTGGTCTGATCCATGTATGGCGATAGGTTCGCGGTGTAGATAGCTTGCGGGCTGACCGGCAATGTCGAATCCTCCATATTCTCCGCAGAACGCTTCTAGGGGACGGCCAGTCGCATGGCGATATCCGGAGCTACGGGATCCGCTACACGGAGGAACGCGTGCCATTGCCGTGAAACATCATGATACATGCGAAGAAGCCCAGGTTGAAGCTTGTCAGGGAATGCGCCATCCAGGCCGTACGTCGAGTGCCTTTGCATTGGCCGATGGCCGCTCTGCCACGCGAACGCAATGTTGTCATCCCATCTAGAAGCCGTCTCGTCATAGCGGTTAAAAGTAGTGGCACCGATAACGTGTTTCTCTACAATGGCTACAGACAGCTGCCGGTAGAGCTGGGCGCCTATACCCGGTGGTACTGCAGGTAAGTCCAGAGCGAGCTGCTTGAGGTGCTTTGAGAATGTGGATGTCTTCCATGTGTAACCTGTAGCCGCTGGTGAAAATAGAAGTGCTTCCTCTTTGTCTGCATGGAGGCAAACACGGCGTAGCATAGACACCGTTGGCTGGATATAGACAAGGTACTGGTATAGAAGCTCACCCAGCCGAGTAGGCAGGAATCTCGCTACTTGAAACTCGCTATTGGTACTGAGCCGACTTTTCACATGACGAGTGATACAGCAGGCTGACCCTCGGTGGAAAACCACACCTCGAAGCTGAGAAGATGTGTTGACGCGAAGAAGCGTCAAGAGTTCAGAAATGCGGCTGCCCTGGCCACCATATCCATGGACGGCTATCATTAAATCTTTTAAAAGCGCATCATGCTTCTCAATGTAGCTTATGACTGCGCGCAGATCCCATCGCCTTGTGCCGTCCCCAATACGGTCTTTTCGTAATAACCCATCTATTGGCGCGATGCAAGCTCTTTTCACAAGCTGTATGTACGCGCTCGACAACCCGTTGGCGGGGTCTGTCACGAAGGAGTAGCCGGCAGACCTTTCTGAGATTCGGTCTCGGAGTTCCCGGACCCGCGGTGGAGGAGGTTGCCAGCTGTATAGCAAGTGCTCACTCTGCTTGGCAACCCGTTCGGTCGCTGCAGCCAGGAGGTTACGAAACCCGTCCATGGTCAAATGGTGCTTCCCATCCCAGGAGATCTCCTCCCCGTCCTCGCTCCACTCAAAGAGAAACGCAGGGCCATCTGCACGGCTCAGACTTATGCCGTACGCCAAGAGGCTGAAAAACTCACCAAGAGGCGCGAGGGTGCCGTCACACATCTTCTCACGTCGCACACGGCAGAGGAGGTCGAGCTGGCCACGTCTCGGCCGCGCCGGCAGGCCAATATACTCATGGGCCACACGAGGCAGGGTACCTTCTAGAATGATGAGGCGTGCGCAATAGATGAAGCCTGAGAGGTGCGTTGTATAGGTCGCCGGGCGTGCAAATTCAGCCCCGTTGTCGCCAGAAAGGCCACACACAGCGCTAAAGTAGACGAGCAGCGTGGAGCTTGCTTGGCCATCGTCGAACTCTTCCATGGCCATGAAAAGACAGAATCGCAGCACAACATCTAGCTGTCGATCTTGCGCAGGCTTCGTAGTAGCCTCCTCCTCCTGGCCACTCTCCGCGTCAGGATCGCTCACTGGGCTTGCGCGGCCTGACTCCATGTAGGATGAGGGCGGCGTATTCGCCTCCTCCTCATCGTCGCCGTCATCTGCACTGTCGTCTTGGAAGTCAGAGTCTTCCCTACTGCTGCCATCGCTATCGGAGTCGTGCTCAGACTCGGAGCTGGAACCGCTGAGCAATCCATAGTTCATGTCATTGTGCTCTCCCACCCCGGCGGCTGGAGAGAAATTCATTGTATCGTTGACACATGGGTCGGAGGCAGTCCCCGGATCCATTCGGGTCCCATGGAGGCCGCGTGTGCGGCGGACGCCACCGGTGAACTCGACAGTCCCTGACCACACCGGATCTTCCCATAGCTTCTGTAAAGCCTGGCCCTGCTCAAAGGTAATGCTCCGTCTCGTTACCGCCTTGGCGGAGGCACGGGGCATGCGCCATAGTCGCAGCCACATGCAGAGACAACGCTTCAGAAGACGCCGATACTGGCGCTCGGAGCGCTCATGCACGACGAGCTGAAACGGCGCCTTGTATGGTCGGTCGATAAACCTACCACGCAGCCATCGTCGTATGGCCGTGTCGGTATG
The DNA here is from genome assembly GCF_028009165.1 of Akanthomyces muscarius. Classification (NCBI taxonomy): domain Eukaryota; kingdom Fungi; phylum Ascomycota; class Sordariomycetes; order Hypocreales; family Cordycipitaceae; genus Akanthomyces; species Akanthomyces muscarius. The sequence goes on along the minus strand of NW_026611615.1, from coordinate 852,926 downwards.
AGCCACTGTATCTGCGCATCGATCAAATAGTCTATCGAGCGCGTGCATGATAGTTTGGAGTCTTGCTTCATCTTGTGCCGGACTTTCCAGTTGGACACAGCCGTACGCACCAAGATAGTACGGTCCGTCTGCCGCCGGCGTTTGATACAGTGCAATGAGAAGGCGCCGGTCCGCCTGCGCGAAGAGCGTCTCCCACTGCGTTCGGCGCATCCAGTTGCTCACGAGGAGAAGGGAAGGCTGTTCCCGCACCGTTCGAGGAGTAGATTGCGTAGACGACGGTAGAGGCGAAGATAGCGATGTGCTGGTGAGACGATGCAGCTCAGCGTCGCAGATCGCCTCGGCCTGCCTATCCAACTCGGCGTCCTTAACAGCCAGGGCCGCCAGGTCGGTTGTGCCAGCAGTCGGGTCGGCAGACACACGCCAAGCGGCAAGGATGTCACCAGGGAGCCAGCTCTGGAAGTGGATGCCCTCCTGGAGGTGCTCTCGCAGCCACGGTTTGGACGAACGTCTCGCTGTGATCTCGCGAGGATGCTGCTTCTTCAGGTGTCGGGAGAGGAGGTCTAGGCTTGTGGAGCGAAAGCGGCAATGAGAGCATGAAGCCGCTTTCTGCACGGCCAGGTGCGGATGCTGCGGACAGCCATCTTCCCTGGGTGGCAGCTGGCGAGGGTCAGGGAGCTGCAGCGCGTTGATGAGCTTGTTCAAGCCGTGTCTTGCCTTTCTCGGGATACCATGCTTCTCCCCAAGGTGCCGAGACACACGGTCTTTGTCCGCCTTTAAGGCGAAGCCACATTCGATGCATATAATCGCTAATTCTGGCTGATTGAAGTAGAGGCCGAGTGCAGCCATACGTTGCACGTCCTCGGGTCGCAGCGACCCGCATACCTGGGGCGCCGCCGTTGGGACATCAGGTCCCCCCATAGCGCTAGAGGGGGCCCGCTAACTTTCCTCCCTTGAACCCCGAGCGAGTAGCAGACCGAGCCTACTTGCAGGACGGAGCGGGAAGAAGCGAGCCACATGTAGAAGAAGCTTACAGACAGTAAAACAAGGGAATTTGCAAAGGAGAAGCAGTGGCCGCGTAGCATATACTATAAAGCACCTCTACGGCAATCTTAATTTCACACGCGTTTGAGTACACTCGTACGCGTGCAGGCCGACCTGGGCGCTCCGCGGCCTGCGCATCACTGTATGGTGTCGTCTGATTGGCTGCCTACGGTTTTGGGAACGGGCCCCGTTTCGAGTGCTTTGGGACGCGTCTCGCGCACCAGGGTGGCCATTTGGGGGAAACGGGGCCCGTTCCCGAACTGATCTGGGCAGGGGTCGACGCACGTAGTTGATTGGGCGAAAAGCGGGAACGGGCCCCGTTCCGGTAGACAATACTTGAGTAGTCCATGGTTGACTTGCTTTACATCGCTCGCTGCACGCTGCGAAGGATATCCCGCCTCTACCCGGGGCCACAGTGGAAGTCAGGCCAAGTTCACACGCAAGTGCCAGAAGACTAGCAGCCTCTCCCACCTGTGTTGAGGAAGACCGCGTCTGAATCTAGTACGGTCGGCCAAATAAGGCGCAAGTGAGGACACCGAAGCAATAGCAGGCGGCGACATTGTCGACATCACGTCCCCGTCAAACTAAACAAGAACCAGGTTACCAGGGCCGTTTGGCCAATTTTCCTTGCTCACCGCCTAGATAGCGGCGAATTTTAAATGGTCAGCTATGGGTATGCCTTGACGAAAGAGCAGATCCAGGATGCCGAGGAGGAAATCTCGCGGGAGGAATCCACATACAGATTCGCTAGACAAGTGGACAGGCCATCCATCGGGCGTCAGTTAACCAACTAAACAAAAGCCCGACCAATATCGGCCTCTCGTCGACGTAAGGGTTCGTTGGTTCCAACATCAGCTTAGTCGACTGGTCTGGGCGAGGTCACGGCGGCAGCGTCGGCCGCGTCGGCCGCGTCGGTAGTCGCGACGCCTCATGAACTTGTCACGCGGGAGTAGCGGTACATGGAAGTAGTATTAGCAAATCGTATGTTCTTCGCTCTATAGACTTGCGTCACTATTGTCGCTTTCAGCACCGGCAGTGCTGTTCCCACTGCTGCGCTCTATGTCTTCGTCTTCGTCCGCGCTCTCGTCACCCTCGTGTAGAGCCCTATCGTCAACATATCTATACGTCTGAGGTGCTTCTGCTTGGTCTAGAAATTCGAAAAGTAGCCTATCATCACCTGACCCGTTATGCATGCTCTTGATTTCTTCTAAGAGTCTAAGTTTGGTGATAATCAGGCTCCGTTTACCTGAAGGGTCCTCAAAGAGCTGCTCAATAACGTTAACAAATTCTTGGAGACGGCATAGCTCACCACGGGCTTGGGCAGACGGCGGTTCGGTGAGCAGAGGCATGGCACCAACGGCAGCTCGGCTGGCGTGCCGCAGAAAATTCAGGACAGGTAGTGTGGGCAGGATCACGGTCGGCGTCGCCCCCCCATGCGGCGAACCACTCTCGACCGGCACCTCCCACAGCTGAAGGTCGATCGAATCCGGATCATTGAAGTTCCAGAAGCCAGATGGTGGACTCCCTGGCAAGCTCAAGTGCCGAGGTCCGGCCACCGGCAAGAGACATGCAAAGCACCTTTGAAGATCACCAGCCAGGCGCACCACCGTATCCAATGGTTGGCGAGCTACCCAGCCTGTTGTTATGGACAGTCCGCGCACCGCGCGGAAACTTTGGACGAGCTCTGCATTTCTATAGTGAAGCGCCTGATATGCTCTTTTCCACTTCGGTGAAAGAGGGAAAGCCGTTTTTTTTATCTAGACGTTCGCGTCTTAGTATAATGCTGAATCTACTCATGACCATCTACGTACCTCGAACGTGTCCGCTAAGTACCGGTATGGGTTGATGAGGGGAGCCCAGAATTGTATGCGAAAGAATGTTGGCAGATGGTTATAGCAGCAGCTCCGTCCGTGGCTTACGCTCATCTCTTTCGTCCGGTCTGGATTGAACATGACGGTGATGTAGCGACCAATGGTGTCCCGAAACAGGTTGCCAAATGGGACCGCGTCCGGGTGGCGCGCTGCGTTGTATAGATCGCGTAGTCGCTCGTAGAAGACCCGGAACGCGTTCCCGGCCCATGTCACTTTGTTCGGCGTCTCGAACAGTGTGTCGAACACGTTTCTGCTCCATAGCTGCTCTTTGGGAGCCCGTTTTGCCATCCAGTTTGGTAGGCCCGTAGGGAGGTGTGGTGTGCTGTCCGGCGTCCCTGCGAGCTGCCGAATCTCCCACGCCTCGTCCAGAATATCCAGTATAGTATGCGGGGTGACCATGCGCCCAGTAGGAGTTTGAATGGACTCGAGAGCTGTCGCGAGCGAGTTTGGTCCATTGGGATACTTACGCCGTATTTGGCTGTTCTTTACTTGGTCGTATTCCTCCAATGCCTTACGCCAATACAGCAACAGCTTGCTCAGCATGTGGAGCCCGTATTCTCTTGCCACCTCCTGCGCTGCAATGTGAACCGCCGTTTTTTCGTCCGTTATGGCTATGTGTAAGCTGGCTCGGTCGTGTTCGCGTAGATGTGCTGCTTTGAGCATTAGGTCTTCGATGATGTACGCAGCCGACACGTTACTACACGCAAAAGCCCGGACACTAGACTGGGCTGCCCATTCCGGGTGCAGAGGATTGCGAGGTATGTACAATTGCAGCAGCTTCGGAATGGACAGGTGACCGTGCATCCAATCGAGCTGGTCTAGTCTGAGCCAGAGAAAGCCTAAGTCGCAGACCGTTTCGCGTAGGCCGAGTCCACGTCGTGTGTACTGGACACGCCGTCCATCTTTGATCTGCTTCAATCGCCATTGGTTCTCCCATATCCATTTGTCGGCGAAGTAGTCCCTATCGCTATTTAAGGACGACACGAGCAGTCGCAGAAAAAGCTCGGCGGTATAGAAGCACACGAGTGACCGTGAGCTCCGCTTGGCATGGGAGGATGCCTCGTCTTTCTCGCCGCTTTTAGCGAAAATATAGTCGAGTGGTTTGACAAACCGGCGCGCCATGGTGCAGACAAAGTCATTCACGTCTGCTGTTGGCAACACCCAAAAAGGCTTATGCTCAAGATCTCCCACGGACGTACAAGAGGCACCACCTACAGTTTGGTGGTCTAAAGTCCCGTCCTGCTCCCCTCGGTTAAACTTACCACCATGAAGCATCGTGAGAATGGCGTCAAGCCGAAACATGATCTCTTTGCGGACGGCGTACCCGTTCGTGGGCGCGTCGTGGTCTGCTACAGCATCAAGATGGCGTTTATTGGCTTCCCACGCCCCCACCAGCTTCCGCCTCTGTGGCGCCCCGGTAATGGCGCTGGCACGGTCATGGCCCGCAGTGAAAACATCTTTCATCATGGTGTCTGTCAGTGCCAGGGCTGCAAGCGAAGGCGCGGCAAACGGCCGGTAATCACTGGCAATGACAGAGAATCGTTCTTTATCACAGTTGTACGCCTTCGCATGGACGACACCTAGTTTTGGACAGCTGGGGTGGCCAGGGTCGGTTGGTTGGGGCACACGCGCCGCCACACTTCGCACTTTGGCGTCGTAGGTAGCCGCATCACGAAGGTGGTACGTGCGAAAGTACTCGGACTGGAGCCCCATATCTAGCGAAATGTCTCGAAGATCAGCGTGAAATTTCTCTAGACATCGTTTCTTCCACAAAAGTGTGACGGGGACTTCGTCCCGACCCTCTGTGGTGGACGCCGTGGCCAGATCGCGGAGCCCGATATCCAACCAGCAGGACCGGAAGTCGAGGAACATCGGGTTGAGTGCGCGCATCAAATTGCTCACAAAAAGGTCCAAGGACTGACCAAGAGTCGGCTGCGCAAAGCTGTTCTTAGTGTCATGGACCTGGAATAACAGTTTGGGGTTCTGGAAGTAGGCGAATGCAGATGCGCCGTTTATGACGGAAATCCTGATTTGAGCGCATCTTGCCTGGAAGGCCTGCCAAAATTCGCCAAGGTACTGCCCTGGAACGGTGTAGCGTAAGTGGGCGGCACGAGAGCTGTCGTCTGCCGACCAGCGGTCCGTCGCTGGTTTCTCCTGATAGGATTTGCACTTGGCATTGGCGATGGCAAATGTGGAAGGCATTTCTTGTCGAAACAAAGCCGGTAGCGTGGACTGGACGGCTGGCAAGATAGCACCGTTCACCAGTTCCTCCTGGCGCGCGAGCGACAGGGTGTAGGGAGACTTGGCGGCACGTTGCTGTCGTGCTCGCTGTGGCTTTACCGGCTTGCCATCGTTGGTGTTGGGGAAAAAGACAAACACGTCCATAGGAATGCCGCCGGCGACGAACGAACCGAGCAGCGTGTGTCGTGTGTGGCCCAGGTCGACGCCATGCGGCGCGATGATCTGATTCCCCGCGATGGACCGCGTATAGGGCGGGTTGAAGGAGAGCCGGAATGAGTTGTTGTCAGGCCGGATGGCGGCGAGGCTTGTGGGGCCGAGCCAAATACTGTCCACATCCCATGCTCTCGTGATGCGCACGTCGTGTATGCGGATGTCGCACTCCGACTTGGACAGCGACAGCGATGCTGGTGGTTGGGCAAGAAGTGACTGCCATTGTCGACCCTCGGTGTTACGAACCAGAATGCACGCAAGGCAGACCGGGGAAGCGGCCCAAGGAGCGACCAGACGGGCGCCTGCAGGTCGCCCGATTAGGATGCTAAGTCACGTGACTGGATCACCGTGGATCACGGTGAGCCAGCAGCGATCCAAGGTAGCATCTTCATCGGATGGATCACTCAGGATCACTGGTGATCCAAGTGATCCAAGGAATACAATAGAGAGATAGACGGGTACTTAAGGAGGAGGTATTCCAGTAGCTAGGTAGTCTAGATCTCTATTGATCAATCTAAGCAATAGTTTCACTATTGAGAGTTCTACTCTTAACGAACGCCTACGATACTGCTCAACGTGCTACCCTGTAGCTTCAAGCCTGACTTACTCTCTAAGAAACAGACCTACTGTGACTTAGTAAATAAGCCATCGTTACACTCGGTTCGCTCGTGCTGCGGTTCCAGTGCAGGCTCGAGCCTATCTCGGATCCACTGTGTCATTTCCTGTATGGAAAAGCAGTCCCGGTCTACATCAGGCGACTGCTGATGGGGCTCTTGACCTATATGCTCCGTCAGCTCTGCAGATATGTTGGTATGTAGAGGATACATACAAGCGCAGCGACCAGACAGCATCTCTTGGAATATGCGCAGGTAGGCATCGGATTGACGTGAGAGAAAGGTACGACCGGCGGTAGACTCAGCCGACTCAATGGCGGCAACAATCTCATCAAGAGGATGGGGAGCAACGGATGATGCTGACCCAGCTTCAGTGGGTAGTGCGTGCTGAGGTCCGTCTGGAGAGGACAAAGTCTCGACGCACGGCGTAGAATCGTCCCCAACATACCCCTCCACACTGAGATCCCAACTCTCATCCGACACAAACAAGCCGGACTCATCTCTCGCACTGCATTCTGGCTCAGAATGGTTGTCTTGGTGCTCACCCGCGCAGTCGCTGACCGTCTCGTTCACGTTTTTCGTCTCGTCGGCGGCGGACGGGTGGTCGCGTTCTTCCTCGTCATTCTCTGCGGTGGTACCAAAAAAGGTCTCGCCCGTCGACACAACAATCACCGATCGTACAAGCGTGGCGTCCGCTCCATTAGCTTCCTCTGCAGTGTGCTCATCGCCCGGGTCGGGCGGGTCGGCCGCTGTGGGGAAGGTCGCACTTGTCGATTCGACTGGCGGTTCAATCGGAGCGGGTGACAGGATACGCACTTGACTCTGGGGTGTGTTTGCCTCGTCGATGTGCTCCTGCCAGCGCGTAATGCGCTGCCTGGCCCTGTGTTGCTGGACTCGACGGGTGGAGGAAGATGTTTTGGTCGCCGACAGTGTAGGTGGAGCGTCTTCACCTCGCTTATCCGGGATAGAGACACTGCCAGTAGCAGGCCGTAGAGCAAGGCAAACAGGTGCGCTCTTCACCGTTGTTTTCTCGTGCTCTCTTGAGACTTTCGTTGTTTGGTCTGAGAGGAAGGCGTTCGGCGTAGGGCTCTTGCGCTCACGGAGGTTGTATCGTTGCTCGGGTGCTGTCAGACATGGTGGACTCTGCCTCGTCAAGTCAGGTGCTTCAACGCGGCCTAAAGCAGCACTATGAAGACCATATGTCTCGCATGACTTTTGAAGTTGATCCTTCGAACGGCTTTGTTGGTCTTGCCGTTGACCATCGTCGGTGTCTAGGACATTGTCTTGTCCGGCATGTGTTGACGCCGCGTTGTCTCTGATCTGCTCTTCAGCATGATCGACTGTGTCTATAATGCTGATGGCAGGTTCTTGCGCCACCTCGGCAATGGTTTGGTCTCGTCTTGCTTGGGTGGCGGCTTGTCGTCGACGGAGTGACCGCTGTCTCTCCAATTCCCGCCGAAGTTGTTGCTCTTCGGAGGTGAGACTCACTTTTCGCCGCGTCATGGCAATCCTTCAAATCACGTAGTTGGGTACCTGTATACACGTTTTATTTTCAAACTTGGTTATTATTATAGCAAGAGAGCATAGAGATAGCTGTGTTGGGTCCTATTGCAACCGCATCCTTCTATCTAGGGTAGAGCCCCTGGGCGCAGACAGGAAAGAATGTGCGACGACACCACCGCTTGGCCATTGTTGTCTCTTTCCACCCCCTATTCTGCGCCTGTACACTCGCCGTACAAAGAACGAGCGGGTGCAGTGTGGTAACGCGTCGCAGTTGAACAGATCATCTCTTCTTTGTTTACACATGGCCGTCACAATCACACGAGGCTGAGCTATGGACAAGGGGTCCGACCGAGCATTTCGACCAACGGGAGGTACTGTGGCTTTGACAGGGGTACCGACCATCCATTTCCATGGTCTGCATTGGCTGCCTTGCCCTTGGTGGGGAAAACGCGCTCGTTAGGAGCCGGGATGTGTAACGCTGCGGCCCGTGCCGTATCGCAGCTTGATATCTGCGTCGTCTCGAGCCAGATCTGCTTCTGCTCCATCCTACCGCACGTTAACAGGAAGATGGCATGCGCAATCCGGAATACCACTGATTTGCAGTCTAAAATCTTCGTAGAGCCGACCAAAATGTCCATTACAATCTGCTACAGTCAGCTATCAACTTTTTAGAGCGTGCATCCTTACCGCCCGTTCGCTGTTCCCACCTCTTGCTCTTACTCTTGCTAGTCACTTCACTTTTTTTTCTGCCAAGTTTTTTTCTATTTGCTATCCAACTGTCTAACCCGACCCCAAACCGCCCCCTAATCTAACCCTAGACACTTTTCTCTAGTAGAAGATACGTAGTATTTTCTACTAGATGTCCTATCTCTCTATAAAGGATACCTAGTATCTTTATAGACGTCCTATCTCTCTACTAGAAGTACACTTTAGAAGTCCTTTCTAGTAGATTTATCTAGTAGAGGCACACTTTAGAAGTACCCTCTAGTATATACCTCTTTCTACTAGAAGAATCTTGGTTTTTCTAGTAGGCGGCCTCTCTCTTACCTACTTTTTAAAAATACACTTTATAAGTGCCTTTTACTAGTATACTGTCCTATCTTAGCCTTTTCTAGCTATAAAGAAGTACCTAGTACTTTTAGTAGCTAGAAGGGTTCTCTTTTTACTAGAAGTACACTTTAGAAGTCCCTTCTAGTAGAAATCCTTTTCTTATAAGAAAGGCTGTGTTTTTTTATACCTTTTCCTGCTTTCTATAGTAACTACTACTATAAATAGCCCTCTAGAAGCCTTCTAGTACCTCTTATAACTCTATCTATTATAACAGGTCTTAGAAGTGTCTTTAGCGGCCTCTTTCTAGTACTAGTACCTGTGATAGTAGCGCTAAGGCGTCCATAACACACGTCGGCACACGTTGGCACACGCCAGCACACGCCAGCACACGCCAGCACACGCCAGCACACGCCAAAAGCCTCTAGCAGCCTTCCAGCACACGCCAGCACACGCCAGCACACGCCAGCACACGCCTAAAGCCTCTAGCAGCCTTCCAGCACACGCCAGCACACGCCAGCACACGCCAGCACACGCCCGAAGCCTCCAGCAGCCTTCCGGCACACGCCAGCACACGCCCGAAGCCTCCAGCAGCCTTCCAGCACACGCCAGCACACGCCAGCACACGCCCGAAGCCGCTAGCAGCCTTCCAGCGCCTATAGCAGCCTCCAGCACTGGCCCAAGGCCGCTACGATGGCAAAGGACAGGTGCCCGACCTGTAAAGGCTGGTACGCTGACTTGCTCGACCATATACGCAAAAACCACCCCCAAGCCCACTATACGGACCGTCAGTTGCAAATTACAGGCCTTATTAGCTGCCCTGACTGTGGCACAGCCTGCCGTGGCCGCCACGGCGTGGCAACCCACAGAGCCAAGGTCCACGGCGTCAAAGGAACCTCCCAGGTCTCTACACTTCCACGGGTACACACACAGCCTGTACAAGTCAAAGAGCCCTCCCCCACGCCCTCAGACGACTCGACCCTCCCTATAGACCTCCTAGTACACCCAGAAGGCTCTATACAGTACCCAGAACCCTCTCCAACCCCCTCGGAAGGCCTCTACGACAGCCTAGAAAACTCCCTAGCACCTTCTATCGAGCTAGGAGACGCTAGAAGCTATACGCCGGCCTCCCAGGTCTCCTCGGTACCTGTGGAAGACTCTCTAGCGCCCTCTAGCGACCCTTTCGCCTCCGAAGACGACATTCCAGCGCCTTCCCAGGCTATCCAGGTCCCAATCGGCACAAAAAGACGGCTATCAGGACCTTCAGAGGGCCCTAGACCTGCTAGAAGACCCGTCCCACCTGCAAAGGACGCCCCTAGCAGCCAGGAAGAGACAATCCGAGCCCCAGAGAGGCTAGCAGGCCTCCACAGCTCTATCAACACATCCCAGGCCGCTGCCTGGTTCGAACCACCCACCCCAGCACAAAGACCTACCCTATACACACCCTCCCCGAGCGCCCAGGAGGCCCACGCGGCTATTCTAGCACCTATACTCGCCAAAACAGCTATACAGCAGCTACAACGCTTTATGAAGGTACCTATACCGACCTGTAAGCTCCGACCTAGGCCTGCCCGGATCTTCCATCTAGCAGCGAACCGGCTTGCTGCAAAATTCGTCGCTAGGCCTTCGGAAACAACCCTCCTACACTTCCTACTACTCCCTAGGATCCTAGGGCTCGGGTTAGAGCAGGGAAACCTCCCTAGGCTCTTAAAGGACTATCCAGACAACCTAGATACCCTAGAGGTCCCTACCTACCCTATACGAGAAGACACGTCCTTCTCTACCGCCGAAAAGAAGGCTACACACCTTCTAGAAGCCGGTTTCTTAGGAAGAGCGTCTAGGACGATAGTGGACAATTCGCCACTAGCGCCTATAGACGCCTCTACCCTAGAGACCCTCCGTCAGAAACACCCTATAGGGCCTTCTGACCCCTTCAACGCCCCAACAAGCCCGTCCCCAGGCCAGAAGATCCCTATAGAAGCGATCCTATCTACTATAAGCTCTATAAGCAGGGAAAAGGCCGCCGGACCGTCCGGCTGGACCCGGTACCTGCTAGACATCGCTATAGCGAAGGATGCAGCGGTCCTAGAGCTCCTACGGCTGCTAGCGGACATGATACGGCAGGGCACAGCACCTGGAAAGGACCTCCTAACATCCTCACGGCTTATTGCCCTGAAGAAGAAGGACGGGGGTATAAGACCTATCGCGATAGGCGATATACTCTATAGGGTAGCTACGAAAGCGATCCTAGCGACCCTGTACCAGGACGGCATGCTCCTACCGAACCAACTAGGCGTTGGAAGCCCGGGAGGCGTGGAACCAGCGATCTTCCTCCTTTCAGAGGCAATTACAGGGGGGAATAAGCTAAAAGCACGCTCTATCGGCTCGTTAGACGCCGAAAACGCCTTTAACGCCCTCCCTCGGAAGGCTATAGCGGCTGCTGTTAGCCTCTATGCCCCTGTATTTTACAGGTCAGCACAGTGGGCGTATAACCACGCCGCGGTACTCTTTCTAGAGGACGGAAGCACTATAGCGAGCTCTTCAGGGGTGCGCCAGGGAGACCCTCTTAGCGCCTTTATCTGGTCCCTAGCGTACCGCCCTACCCTAGAGGCTGCACAGAAGGCCCTACCAAAGGACGTCTTTATCTCGTACCTAGACGATACCTATATTATCTCTAGAGAGAAGGACCCTAGGGAAAAGGTCTTCCAGGCCTTCCACGGGTCCCCAATCAAGCTAAACCCCTACAAATCCACCTTTTATACCCTAGAAGAGGTCAGAAAAGAAGGACTTAACGCCCTAGGAACCTATATAGGCCCCCTAGAGCAAAGAAGAGCCTTCCTACAGGGTAAGATAGATACTCTTAAGAGAGTCTTATCTACTCTAGAGAATATGCCTAAACAGCATGCTCTCCTTCTCCTACGAGGAAGTATAACCTTCCTACTTAGGCACCTTCTCAGGCAGCTAGCTCCTAGTGGCCTGGAAGACCTATACTACGAAATCGACCGCCTTACCCTACACACCGTTGAAAAGCTCGCCTCGAAAGATCCCTCAGCACCTATCCAAGCCAACCAGGACCTTCTAGCCCTCCCAACACGTATGGGAGGCCTAGGACTTACCCTGTACGCGGAGATGCCTCACACACACTATAGCCACGCCCGGAAAGCGTCCTCTATAGTGCTCGACGGCTTCCAGAGAGGCCCCCTCCTCTCTAGCGCCCCTATAGCGCTCCCAACGGACCTCCCAGCGGACCTGGCGTCCTTCCCAGCGCCTAGCTGGGGCGTGCAGGTACCCCTGGAAGCCCCGGAAGGGCCCGGACAGGTCCGAATCCCCCCAGATAAGCCCTCTATAAAGGACATCAACCAGGGAAGGCTCCAGAGGGTCAAGGACCAGCTTACCCTACACGGACAACGGGCCCTACTGGAAAATTCGACCTACCTTAGCCGGAAGTGGCTGGAAGTGCTGCCAACATCAAAACAAACCAAACTAGCAGACTTCCAAGTGACAGAAGGCCTTAGGGTACGTCTTATTCTTCCTGTACGCCCACTTAACGTACCCTGTACCTACTGTGGCTCTATAGTCACGATAGGACACGAGGATACCTGTAAAGGCGCTGAAAGGCACTGGCAAATCCGCCATAACGCCATCGTCAGGGCCCTGTTTAACGTAACCGTTGCTACCCTGGACCCAAAGCTCGAGCCGAAGCTCCAGGGTAACCAGGACCTCCGCCCAGACCTATCCACAACCTTAAATGGCTCGGTTAGGTACTATGACGTCCAAATTGTCGCTATAAACAAGGCGTCAGCACGAGAGGACCCCCAGAAGGCCCTACAGGAGGCTGCAGACGCTAAAAGGGCTAAATACAGGTCCCTAGGACCCCAATTTTACCCGATTATTATCTCTGCCGGTGGCCTGATGGAAAAGGCTACCACGAAGACCTATAAGGACCTACAGACCACTATAGGACCTGTGGCAGCCACCTGGCTAGACACAATGGTCTCTTTAGCGCTCTATAAAGCCCGGGTACACTCTAGCGCCTCTATCGCTAGGAAGCAGCCGCCTCCTAGCACCTCGTGGGCCGCTATACGCGAAGGGCTCCGGGGAGGACCTGCCACACAGACCCTCATGCCCCCCCAGCACGTCCAGCGGTCCTTTCAGCGCTCTTCAGCGCCTACAACAGCCGCCCAGCGCTCTTCAGCGCCTACAACAGCCGCCCAACGCCCGTCAGTGCCTACAGCAGCCGCCCAGCGCCCTTCAGTGCCTGCAGCAGCCGCCCGGCGCCCTTCAGAGCCTGCAACAGCCGCCCAGCGCCCTTCAGAGCCTGTAACAGCCGCCCGGCGCCCTTCAGAGCCTGCAACAGCCGCCCGGCGCCCTTCAGAGCCTGCAACAGCCGCCCAGCGCCCCACGGGCGCCTCCCGGTATATGCAGCACCTGTTAGAAGGAACCCAGCGCTCTCCAGCGCCTATAGAAGGCTCCCAGCCACCGGAATCCTTATCCCAGCGCTTCCAGAGGGAATATAGGGCCATGACAGCCGCCCAGAAGGCCCGGAATAGAGCCGCTAAAGGCCTGCCGGACCTCCCCTCCCCGCCGCCGCCTCTCCGGCGCTCCCAGCGCTGTACAACAGCCTCCCAGCAGCCACCCCAGCGCTCCCAGCGGTCAACCAGCTCCCCAACCGCCTCCCAGCAGCTCCTAGGCAACTAAGAGCCACTATAACGCCCCTCCACCCACTATAACGCCTCTCTACCCACTATAACACCCATACTAACACCCTCTACCAGCTAGAACACACATTCCAGCACCTTCTAGCAGCTAGAACACACACTCTAGCGCCCTCTAAGCAGCTAGAACACACGCTCTAGCACCTTCTAGCAGCTAGAACACACACTCTAGCGCCTCTAGCAGCCAGAACACGCGCTCTAGCACCTCTATCAGCTAGAACCCACGTCCTAGCACCTTCTATAGCTAGAACACATATTCTAGCACCCCCCCTCCACCTACCCTATACCACCCACCCTATACTACCTACCCTATACTCTCTTTCTTAGGACACTCTCCTCTTTACTTTCTTTCCTTACTATTACTTTCTCTAAATGTATTATTAGAAAATTCCCGAGCGAGCTAGCTTAGATAACTCAATTTACAGTTTCTAACCCTAGGTAACCCTAACCCTATACTAGTATTATAAGACAGAAATAGTCTCTACTAGGGAATATTTGCTATCTAGGGAAGTATAACTTATAGCTGTTATAGTTACACGCCTTATTTCTATAAATTTACCTATTTATATTCCACCTAATAGTAATCTTCTATTACGCGCTTACTTATACTAATATATACGTAATCCTTATAGTGTAGGCTATTTAGAGTAGGCGGATAAATAAAGGGGATTAGGTAGTATTTCTGTGGTTTAATAAATAATCGTAATTCCTCTTAGCTCACTATAATCCCTAGCTAGCTCTAGACAGTCTTTTATATATTTTCTCGTTAAGCCTATCTAAAAGCTTTTTTATATTTGCCAGCCTAAAGATAGCCTATGACCTTATTAGCGTATACTATAGTCTAATACTCACAGTAAATAGCCAGCCTAAGATCGTCTAGGTAGATAAACAGGCTGTTAGCTAAGTCTAGCTATATATCTAGGTGGCTTTCTATTACTAGTTAGCTATTTTCCTATACTATAATTTTATAATTAATTACTAGGTCACGCCTAGGCCTCTTAGCGTTATGTGCTTTACTCTTAATAGCACTATAGCTATTATAGCTAATTAGCCGTTTCTATAGCCCGTGTCTATCTTATATAGTGGAGGTTTAACGTAGCTTAGCTGTTTCCTAGTCTATAAAGGAGTGCTACTTCCTAGATGCCTATAGGTAGAGTTAAAGTAGGTAAGGCTAAAGCCTGTTTAGAAATACTATATTAATACTATAGTTTACCTAGCGTATCTAAGGTCAGTGTCTGCTTTACTATATAAAGACAATTTAGTCGTTATTAGTAGTGTTAGACTTATTAGATCTGTTAAACAGCGCACTACCTTTATAGATATGTTTATTAGTAATAGCGATAGATAGCTAATAGTATAGTCGCGCGCTAATACCTATTAGGAAGCTTTCTAAGTGTGCGCTAAGCTCTTAGAGAGTCTTTAAGAACGTACTTATTGTCTATTAAGTGTCTCCTAAGGCTAGGGTGAATAATAGTGACGTCTTATCGCTCTAGCTAAGGCAGGTATAACGTAGTATTTTCGTAATAGGGCGGATATAGACTAGATATTAGAAAACTAAACGACCTACTACTACTAGTAAGAAACACGCTACCTAGAACTCGTTATTTATACTAAGCTAGTTCTTAATATAGCGGGTAATATAGTATATATAACTAGCATATAGCACTACCCTGTAAAGCTATAACACTATATTTTCACACTATAGTAAGCTAAACTCTATAATATAGGCTCCCTAGCCTCTAGTAATATAAATAGCGACTATAAGATTTTTTAGTATTATATTATACTCTTCTAAGTAGATACTAATAGCTTATATGTCCTATATTAGTAGATCGCCCTTATATATATAGTGTATAAGTAGTTACTTAGTTAACTTATAGGCCTATTATAAGACTAGCTTATAGGTATTAGCTAGCTTATTACTTAGGTCTATAATAAAAGAGTAGCCTACTATTCTCTCAGCTATACGATCCTATATCTCGCCTAGCTTCTTAGGCGGGGGCACTATACTATAAAAAAGCTGCCTACTTTACTCTATAGCCTTACTAACTGCTTTCTAAAGAATACTATAAAAGCCCTTTATAGTAAGGTACTACCTGCTATCTAGGCTAATCTCCTCTCTATCTTTACTTTACGTAAAGTAGAAAACCGGCCTATCCGCGCTACCTAGCGTCACGCCGTATATAAGCAGGCTAATAAATTCACTAAATAGGGAAAAGCTGCCGTTATATATACTCTTAACCTAGACCTTCTATAGTCTTTCAAGCTAACCCTATAGGGGCCTAGTAGGAAGTCTAATATAGTTGTATAAGATATAAGGCAGTGTCCCCTCTAGTAGTATTAGCTAGATATAGTAAATAAGACTAGATATAGTCGTTATATACTACACTAAGCGTGTAAACGTTAAGCCGTCTAGGCCTATAAGCCTACTAGTAGCGGCGAAGTATATAAGGAGTATAGAGCTAGTAGTAGTGTTATTAAAAGTCTCTCTCACTATAAAGAAGCAGAACTAGAGGACTATATCTACTTAAGGGTCTTACTAGACTTCTTTTATCTTATATATACTAATATATAACTATAGTACTACTTAGGCTTTTAGTATAGCTATTATGTATATAGAGGGTATATCTATCTTACTCTTAGAGCTCTTATTAGATACACTTCCTAGACTATACTTAGCGTCTAATATACTAGGGTAGCTATCTAGCACGCTATTATCGCTAGGAGTGTGTCTATTACGTCTTATAGCGGCTAGCGCCCTCTAATAGTAAGGGAGCTTTATAACTATAGGGAACTAACCTAGCGGGTAGTAGTTAGTAGGCCTGTTCTACTAGGTGGCTAGTATTGCCTATTATATTAGGTCTGACTATAGCTACTCTAGGGCGCGCCTATATATAGGTAAAAAGCGGCGCCCTATAACCTACTCTGCCGTCTAGGCGGGCATCTAAGCTAGGCGAAGCTATATATATAGACAGTGCTTAAAAAGACGCCTATACTAGCGCTCTAAGTAGGTATAGGCTATAAGCTTAAACGGCGTCTTATATAGCCTATTAGGATACCTACCCTAGAGCTAGCACTATATAGCTATATCTATATAGCGGATAGTATTAGCGTATTAGTTAAATAGGTAGTTAACTATACCTATAATAGTGCGTAGCCTCTTCTTATCGTCCTAAACGCTAATAATTAGGCCCCCCTTATAGCTATTATAGAAGTGTAAAGGGCCGCCTAGTATAGACGCTAGCTACTATGTCTATACTAGTATAGAGTGGTCTGCCTACTAGAAGATCCTATCCTATTAAGTGTAGCGTATTTAGTTTGTCCTTATAATAGCTTCCTCCTCTAGATTAAGGCGGGGCGGTCCCCTACCTGCCGTTTTATCCACGTCTATAGGCCGGCCGCCGCTCTATTAGCGCTCTGCCTTATATAGTGTATTAATAGCGCTATAGATAGCCTTAAATAGCGGGGTTAAGGGCGTAATAGTCTAGGGGCTAGTAGCTAGTAGTGGCACCTTAACCCGCTATACTTATTATATATTACTAGTAATTTAGGTTTAGAATAGTATATCCTTTTTAGTGTTATCTTAGCTCTTAGTCGCTTATAATAGATACTCCTTCCTTAAATGTTATAATAGTATATCCTTACTAAAGGACTTAAATAGGCAGTATTAGTATACGCCTCCCTATAAGATAGCGAGGACTAGGTGGGCTAGAGACCTGTCTGTCCTAGGCGGGAGCTATATAGGGTTAGGCAAGTCTAGCTTAGTAATAATAGCGTTAATAGTCGCCCTTATTTTCTTATTAATACTATACCTAACTAGTAAGTACTATAACACTTAGCCCTAAGTTATTTTAAGCGCTAAGCTATAAAGGGCGTATAGAAGGGCGGGTTTATAGTTATTTAAGTAAAGACTAACTACTTATAGCTAGCTAGCTTCCTATAAGGAGAGATATTACTACCCTATACTACTACTAGTAATTAGTATTATACTATTTAGACGAATATAGATAGAATAAGGTAAGGTATATTTAGTCCTTTACTATATAGTAGGTGTGTATATTATAAAACCCTCCGCTAAGTTCTCTTACTATATATAGCTAGTATAAGGGTTCTAAAATAATATAGCTATTTTATATTAAGTGTCCTTCTCTCTTTCTTCTTTCCCTTCTAGACTACCCTATATAGTAAGGCTATAAGACTCTTATTATAATTTCCTATTTATAAAGTATAGGTATTCTTTTTTCTCTATTTAGTAAACACTTTATAAAGGTGTCTACCTTACTTTATAACTTCCCCTTTAAAGTTATATAGTAAGAGGGTATATATAGTGGTATTTTAATTATATATAACTAAGCTAGTCGCCACTCTATAACGTGCCTTTAATTCTACTAAATCGAAATAGGCGTTCCTTTAAAGCTTATATATACTCTATAATAGGAAAGGCGTACTAGCTTTATATAGAATAAATCTAATAAGGGAATATAAAGTAGGGCATAATAGAGTATTTCTATAATTTACTAATTTAAAATAGCTGCTATACTAGCTAATAGTTTAATAGGCCTGTACTAGCTTACTCGCCTACTTTAGCCTACTTACTCGCTCACTCCTTCACACTTCCTACTAGCGACCTACTATATACTATAGCTAGTTACTAGTATGCCTATATAGCCAGCTAGAAAATCGGTTTTATAACCTATTCCTAAGCGAAAAGGGTATTTTAGGACCTATCCCTAACTAAAAAGGGTATTTTAGGACCTATCCTGAGGGATTAGGCTATTATGATTAGCTATAACTTAGAGCGGGCTACGGCCAGGGTCGAGGGCGACAGCGACGGCGGAGGGAGAAAATAGGGCCCACTCCTCAGCCAGGCAGAATAGGCGGCGTGTAGGGTCGAGTTATAGGCGTGTGTGATTAGCTGAAAAGCAGGAATAACGGTAATTCCCGGACGTAATACTAGAGTAGTTTTATTAGGGGCTTACCCTTTAAACCCCCTTAGTTCTTAGCGCTTTATATAATAAGTTCTCACTCTATAATAGTACAGGCCTATCTTAGCTAAATACACCTATTTCTAATAGAATTTAACCCTATAATATCTATTTAACCTCCTCCTGCCTGTTTTATTAGGGGCTTGCCCTCTAAACCCCCTTAGTTCCTAGCGCTTCGCGTAACAAGTTCTCGCTCCGTAATAGCACGGGCCCTATCTTAACTATATCACAACTATTTTCTATAGAATTATTACCTATAATATCTATTTAACTAAAAATCACTAAAATATATACTCTATATTTTTATACTTAATTTAACCCTCTTCTTTCTATCCTACCTCTCCCTTTTATTTTACTATACTCTATACTATAACCTATTATAACGACCTAGGGTCTAATTTTATAACGACCTGGCCCCTAGTTCGTCGCTATATGAGTGATAGGCTCACTTCCCTGTTAATAGTACCTAGGGTCTAATTTTATAATAACCTAACCCCCTTATAGTTTTTATAGAGTCTAAATTTTTAGTGCACTTTATAACAACCTAGCCCCTAGTTTGTCGCTATATAAGTGATAGCTTTTCTTTAGTATTTATATTCCTAGAATTATATTATAATAAGAATTTAATGTTAAAGCTTTATTATAGTTTATAAGATATAATATTAACTTTTATAAAGTAACTTAACTTAAACTAACTTAATTTCTAAAAATTATAATTAATTACTTAAAAGTTTACTTTATTATACTAATATTTAATATACTATCCTTATAAAGTAAAACCTTAATATTAAAGTAAGTAGAGTACTCTATAAGTAGTATATAGCTTTTTTTAGTGTTTATATTCCTAGAATTACACTAGATATATTAAGGCGCTACTACTAGTAGTTATACTTATTAACATATACAACCTAAATCGTACTAAGAAGCCCTAGGCAAGAGACTCCCCGGGGTGTGGCTTCCTCCCCCAAACCACATATCCGGGCATGTATGAATGTATACGTGGATCGCAGAGCTCCTTACGCACACTCACAAGAAGTACCTATCATATTTAGCATCTTTATCATTGTACAAGTTTTTATAGGTATCGCAAAAAGTTTAGCTGACTGGATACACACCTCGGTCTCTTCTGAAGTCCTGTCGAATACTCTGTTAAACAGCTGATACGCAAACCCGCCGAGACCCTCCAGGAGATTAGCCTGCCAGGCAAGCCCTATGCTCCTAAGACGGCTGTCCTTGGCCCATCCGCCAATCGGCATCTTGAGCGGAATCTGCTGGACGTCGACAAAGCCAGCAGCCTCGTACGCCTCTTTGAGGATGGCGCCGAGGATAGCAGGCCGGTTCATCCGTTCCGAGGCTGTAACCAGGTCCCCGAAATATTGCGCCAGCGCCCCGTCGGGATTTAGGGTGTCATCGTCGCAGCAGATGTTGCCGTCGATTTCCTGCGACTCGAACCAGCCGCCAGGCTCGAGAGAAGCAAAAGCCTCCTGCGCAATCTGCGTCTGAAAGTTACCCCAGCACCCGACAGTGCTTCTGGTGTGAATGTAGTCGAACTTGTGGGTAAAGTCCCATGGGTCAGTACTGGTTTGAAAAAAAAAAAAAAAGATTGTCAGCAGAGAGTTTCGTGTCGTAGGCCTTTGTCGACTCACGCATCTTCTACGTAGAAATGAACGTTTGGCGGTACTTCGTCTGGCTGGATGGGAGACAAATCTGTGCCAACAATTATGGACCCAGGGAACAAATCGCCCATCTCGATGGCCCAGTCGCCGAGCCCGGTTGCCACATCAATGACCCTCAGAGGCGGATTCGTACGTGAAAGCGGGGCAAAGTACAGTTTGTTGCCCAGGAGGTGCTTCACGCAGTCGCTCTGGAGCTTTAGGCGATCCTGCTCGGCGATGTCGTTTGGAAACGGGTACGCTAGTTGGATACTGTTAGACACAGTCGGCGCGCTGGACTTGACCGCAGCAGGCATACTTACAGCCGGCGTGATAGGCATGGTAAGTACGGCCGAATTCTTCAGGGTACGCTTGCGTGCTCTCTGACAGTGACGCTGAGTCGCTCCTGTGGTTGATCAGTAAGGTGGTGATGTGATATACGAGGTTTCTTTGGAGGTGGTCTCACAAGCTCCAAGCCTTTTGATTCAAAGTGAAGAAAAAAACAATTAGCGGCCAGGACTATAAACCACGTGGATATGTATGCAGATCAAAGGGTGTGAGAACCCAAAAGCTCTTACTTCTGGCTCAATGACATTGTCGTGCCCGAATATCTTTGTCACGTCAAAGTCGAATATGCCTGCCACGTCAGCGTCCTCGCGCTGCGGATTGCGCTGGCTGTCGTGCTGCGACAGCTCGTAGTGACCATGGCTTTGCATTGTGTTGCGTGTGTCTGACGGGAAAGTCCTCGATGTGCATAGGTGAGAAAGACGGAAGCTTCCAATAGGCCCAGTGTAGGGGGGCGGGCAGTCGTCATATGTGACGGCACATGGTGTGGCAGATCTCGCTACCAATTAGTCGGTAACTAGGAGGGGGGTAAGACACAGCGCATGCAAAGACAAATCACTAATAATAACTGATACCTGAGTCGTACAGGCTAGGCCTCCGTAGTTAGCGCGCGCAGGGGGCTGTCAGCTCCAGCCACAAGAATATAGCTAGCAGCTGACAGCAGCAGCGGAAACAAGAACGAAAGGCATTGGCTAAAACAAAAAAAGTCGCGCTGCACCAAGAACTAGCAGACAGACAAGTTTATGACCATTCCAAGTCCAGGGAGACGAGCACTATGTTAAAGCATAGACAACTCATCATCATCGCATCATCATCAGCATCATCATTAGGAGCGGCTGAAATCTGGAATCCAGCGTCCGACAGTGTTCTTTCCTTTTTCTCAGGGGAGTGTGGGCCGCGCAACCCCCTGTACGTCGCTTTGCGGTAGCTACCAAGTGGTTGGGTCGAGAATGTCTTACCACAAAGAGCGGTGTAACTAATAAAATTCCCGGTATGTAGGAACTGACCGGCAGATGAGGACGCATGGACCAGACTATCCACTCGATGGCAATCCCGGGAGTCAGGTAAGGCATATGTATGGATGTACGCACTTGAAAATTGGATCACATCATTGTCGAATTACCTGTCTACCTATGCGTTAGCCTATAGGGAGCAAAAGCAAAGAAAACAGCCAAACGCAGCAGAGCATGCCACATAAGAACATGCAAACAAAGACTTGGTAGTCGGCTTGGAGCTTGCCCCTAGCAGGCAGTCTTCCCCGTTCTTGGCTTTTTCCATGTGACGCGCCCCTGCTTTGCTTGCTACCCGTTCGATCCGGGCAATAGACTGGCTCAACGTACGCCCCTGGAACATAGCGCCCCGTCTTCTGCGTATGCCACGCGTAGACACCCTGAACCATGACGCCCAAGTCCTCGGCGTACTCTGAGGCCATCTGCTGCCAAAGGCCAAAGTCCGGCAAGCTCTTTTGCAGGAACGTGAATTCGCCTAGGGCGTCGTCGTGTATGTCGAGAGCTCTCGCCCAGGCCTGTTGCAGCGTGCTCAGCCCGAATTCCCTCTGCACGACCATGACGAGGTTGACCACGTCGCCGCCTCGAGCAAGCTCTTTGGGGAGCGAGATGAAGTCGTTGTGGTAGCCGATGAGCAGGCTCGCCAGGCCGTGCATCCGGCGAATGGCCGGGTTCTGCAGCACGTGGTTCGGCAGGAGACGGTAATTCTTTTGCATGCATAGGTATTTAGCATAGCAGTTGCCTCCAGATGTCTGCAGACGGAGCGTCATGTAAGCATTAAGCGGTGGCGGCGTGTCCGCCGCGTTGAATTGCTTCTCCGCCCCATAGCCCGTCAACAATCCTACGATGGCGTCAACGAAATGTCGATATAGATACTGAGGCATTTCGCACGCCAAGGCATCTTGCCGTATCAGATATACCTGGCGATAGAATCCTGCACGGGGCGGCTCCCTGTCATCTATACCAAGGAGAAGGGCGGTGGCTTCGTTGCGGACTCGTTCCAGCTCAGCAGCATCCGCCTTGTCTAGAAAGTCATCGATGATGGCCAGACATGACGTGAAGCGTGCCACTGGTCGCAGTTCCTCCAGACTCAGCGACGGAAATGCCCGGGCAGCAATGTCGCTTAATCTGTGTCGCTTGTACGCAGCGCGAGCAGACGCAGATGTAAAGTCGCAGTCGGTGTCGATCCACTCGCGATATTCGGATGCAAGGCTGTCAATATGCTGGTTGACTCTGTCCGGAAAGGGATAACAGGGACGAGGTAGGAGGGATAGTTCTTTATAAAGGAGTTCTTCCTGAATTGGATCCATGATGCAGGATATGCGACAACTCCGTTATTGAAGAGCAACCAGCTAACACGCCGCGGGGTTACCTGGGCAGTCCGGATCTGATAATTTTGAAGTAAAAGGGCGTTGGCTTGTCTAATCCTTCTGGTATCGTCGGCAAAGTTTGCTCCTATTTTAATATAAGTAGTTCTCCGCTCTGTCTCGAACCTCTTTCAGTAAAGAAAGGGTCACCAGTCCTATTTACAAATGTGGTTCTGAATCAGGCCCACGGATTTGCTTTCGTGGTCCAGATCTGGCACGGCGTCTAGCCTCGGAAACGGGGTTGACGAGGCTTGCTGTCAGTATCATCTTGATAGCACGCCCTCCACACGAATCATATATTGCTTCTCGTGGACCGAAGTGAATGGAGCCCGCTGAGTCAATGTCTCGGTGTTTATGATGTGGCTTGGCCTAATTGGCTACGGCATCTATCATTAGCCCATCATACATCAGTCCCGCAAGGCATACATTGCATGCAGGACTGGGGGTTGCGACATTAAATGGATGCTACCGTCGCATTACAACAGCGGGTTCCCCGCTGCTCGCTTCCTTCGAAACTATATCTACCTAGTGCGAACAGCTTCAGTAAACTTCTTTTCTAGCCTGCCTTCGTTCGGCTGCTCCAAGGTAACGAAAATAACGAAACCCTCCGGAGTGCAACTCCAATCAACAGACACAATGGGACTTTCAATTATAACCGCCTACACGGGTTCCAGCATGGAATTTGTGGGTATAAGCTTATTTGCGGCTATCTTATGTCTGTATGCTACTGTTGTTGTCACCTACCGCGTCACCTTCCACCCGCTCTCCCAGTTTCCGGGCCCAATGCTCGCCAGGGCGTCTTATGGTTATGAATTCTGGTTTGACGTTGTCCACAAAGGCCAGTTTACACGCAAAGTCGCAGAGCTGCATAAAGTATACGGTAATCTGCCACAGAATCAATCGATAGTTACTTTTTTTATAACAATGTATACATTCCAGGCTCCATTGTACGGGTTAATCCGGATGAGCTGCACTGCAATGACCCTGCTTTCATCGACATCTTATACCGGCAAGGAAAGGAAAAGCGCGACAAATCTAGCCATTATTTAGCTGCATTTCCCAGAGGGTGAGTTTATTCCGAAGTATTGTGCTGTTATCAACTACTCTTACTGAACTCTTTCCTTCCAAGTGTCAAGCTTGTACGTTTCACCTTCAGCACCACATAGGTACGAGCACTTACTAATGGTCATCCGAGGCCACCGTCGGTACAGCCAACCATGATGAGCATAGGCAGCGGCGAGTTCCTGTTGCAAAGTATCTTTCACGTTCCAGGATATCGAAGCATGAGAGTGTAGTCCACGAAAAAGCACAGCTTCTCTGCGCCAAGCTGCTGGCCTGGGACAAAAATGAGCCCTTTCAACTGACCGCTGCATACTCTTGCTTCACAACAGATACGCTGACCAAATATGCCTTTGGGCATAGCCTGGAAAACCTCAAGGGGCCCGGCTGGAAACCGACCTTCAAAGGTACTGTTGACAAGATGACGGGCTTGTTTTATCTCAGTCGACATCTGCCCTTTCTGGCATGTCTTGCCGAGTATTTACCCCTGTGGGTTTCCGAAAAGGCCTATTTCAATTTTATCGTAGCATTCTAACTCACTAAGGAACGTCTGCCGATACATCTCAACCGAGATCTACGCGCTGTTGGAGCTCATTCGCGTTTGTCATACTTGGGTTGCTCTGTGAAATGGATCAAACTGATACTTAGCTTACAGATCGTTATCCCGCAACTTGTACAGGACAGCTTAGACAGTGAGTCTGGCAAGGTCGTCCACCCAAACATTGTTGATGCACTCCTCGAGTCAGATCTTTCTCCGAGCGAAAAGACGTTGGAAAGACTTACTGGCGAGGCAGTCGCGCTAGTTCTGGGCGGGACTCACAGTATATCCACCGTCCTATCGATCGCCACTTTTTACCTTCTCAAAGATGCCAACAGCCTAGACAGGCTGCGCGCGGAGTTGCGCAGCGTAGTACGGGATGAGACGGCATTGCCGCCATGGTCTACCCTAGAGCAATTGCCGTACCTCAACGCGGTAATCCAGGAGGCCCTGCGATTGATGCATGGCGTCGCAAGCCGAATAAGCCTCGTCGCACCAGACGGGGACCTGGTTTATGTGGCACCCGATAATTCATCCCACGTTATCCCTTGTGGTTCTGCGATTGGAGTCTCGACGTACATGATACACACCGATCCGAAGCTTTATCCTGATCCCACGTCATTTGTGCCACAGCGATGGCTGAACGCGAATGGGTTTCGGAATCGGGAGCTAGACAAGTATATGCTGTCTTTTTCCAAAGGCCCTCGCCAATGTGTTGGCATGCAGTGAGTATAAACCAACAAGGCAACACAGAACTGGGCCGGTCTAACTCTGACAATCCGATTTAGCTTAGCGTATTGCGAGCTGCATATCGCCATGGCAGCGCTGGCGCTCCGTGCACTACCCCACATGAGGCTGTATAATACCACAGTCGCGGATGTCGCCTACGACCACGATCAGCTTATCTCCATGCCAAAGACGGGTAGTATCGGTGTGCAGATTATGATTCATTGATATATGGTTATTCTCATGTACATTCTAGTTATTACAGATTGTTCAATCAGCCCTTTTACATGTAACACAAAGAACTCGCATTGAACATCTCGTGTCTTCCGGACGGCCCTCGGTGCCGGCTTAGGAGACTGTGGTGTCGCGATTAGTCCCCGAATTGCATGTCACTAACGTCAGCCACCCACTCGGGAACACCCCCACTTGGGAACACCCCTTTTACACTAAAACACTACCTTTTCAACTAGAGATAAGACAGTACTAGTATACGTTAAAAGGTTAAAATTATTATCAATAGATAGATAATCCGCAACCTAAGCTATATATCTTTAGTTTTCATTAATAGTAAATTTATCCCTAATTCTAGATATTTCTAAAGATTAGGTATAAAATTTGTTAAGGTTTAGTAGGAGAATACTAGTAGTTTCTTAACACTAAAGAACTAATTCTAATAGCTTACTAAAAATAGTTATTAATCTTTTATAAATACTTTAAGCCTTTTAAACTATATATCTATTAGAAGATAATATATATATAATTCTAAAAAAGCTTTAATATAGACTAATAGAAAGTAGGTAAATTTTTACTAGTAAAGATTTAAAAGACTTATATATATATACTATATTAGTATCTATTTATAATATTAATAGAATAAATAATAGATTCTTTAAAGAGTCTTTCTATATCTATTCTATTATTATAGCTATTTTCTAAAATTAGATAATTATTTTTTAAATTACTTAGTATTTACTAGTAATTTATTTATTATTACTTTAACTAATTATTTCTATTATATAGATTTTAATACTAAGCTAAAAACTCTTTCTTAGCTTAATATAGCTATAATAGATTTATTAATATGTTTTTAATCTTTTTAGATATATTAGCTATAGATATATAATCCCTGTAAAAAGCGCCTTTTTGGTGTGAAAGGGGTGTTCCCAAGTGGGGGGTGTTCCCAAGTGGGGGGTGTTCCCAAGTGGGTGGCCGACGTTACTAGCTTGCATTCTCACCTAGTAACGTTAACAACCCACTTTCGGGCCATTCTCACTTTCGGGCCAGTAATTTCCAGCCACCTCCATCCCTAACCTATATTACTAGAACTGTGTTTTCTTATATAATAATGATAATTTTAGTATTAAAATTAAACTATTATATTATTATACCTTAATATACTAAATAAGAGCTTTAAAATACTATATAGGACATTATTAGTAGCTATCGTATCTAGAAAGCGGCTAGCTAATAGGGAATACCTTATTAGATAATATAGAACTATATAAATAGCTAAATAATATAAAAAGAGGCCTTTAAGCTAATATAATAGCTTCTAGCCTGTTAAGAAGTGTCTCTTATTACCTAAATCTTAATTTAAGACTTTATAAGTAACCTACTAAGCTATAAGGGCTACTTAAAGATAGCTAGGTTCTTATTTATTACTAATAGTAATCTTTAATAAATTAATATAAATTAGTTATATAACTCTTTAGCCTAAAATATAAAAGTTAGGTCCTTAAAAGGTAAGAGACTTAATTTCTAATATCTTAATAGTACTTTAATTTATACTATATAAGCTTTCTTTAAGCTATTAATAATCCTAATACTTATAAAGATACTTTTAGAGAACTAATAGAATATAGATAAGATAGGGCTTATAATAGGCCTTTAAGAGAATAGCTTAATATTAGGGTTATCTTAGAAGAAGATTACCTTAAAGAGATAATTAGGGTTATATTATTAGAGTATAATCTTTAAGTATATTTTAGCTATTAAGATAAAGCTAAACCTATTAGTACTATTTAATATAAAAAATATTTAATAATAGTAGTTTCTAAAAGAATTAAAGCCCTTTAAGAAGTGGTTTTTTAAGATAATAGACTAAAATTAGATAAATAATATAATTATAGTATATTAGTTTAAAATAATCTTTATATTAAAAATAAATCTAATTAATAATAATAACTAATACCTTTTTATTATTAATAGCTATAATAGCTACTATATATTTAAGTTTATATATAAATATTATCTTTATAATATATTCCTTTTATTCTTACTAGCTTATAGCTTTTATACATTTTATACATTTTATACATTTTATACATTTTATACATTTTATACATTTTATACATTTTATACATTTTATACATTTTATACATTTTATACATTTTATACATTTTATACATTTTATACATTTTATACATTTTATACATTTTATACATTTTATACATTTTATACATTTTATACATTTTATACATTTTATACATTTTATACATTTTATACATTTTATACATTTTATACATTTTATACATTTTATACATTTTATACATTTTATACATTTTATACATTTTATACATTTTATACATTTTATACATTTTATACATTTTATACATTTTATACATTTTATACATTTTATACATTTTATACATTTTATACATTTTATACATTTTATACATTTTAATCTTTTAATATATATAATAGTTTTTAGTCTTATTAAAGTTAGTTATAAAAAGGAGCTAGGAAAATAGCTAATAGATAATAACTTATTATTTTTTAAAAAGTGAAATTTTCTTTAATACTATATAATTACTAAAAAGACTAAAATATCTAAAAAGAATATTCTTATAGAGTAAAAAGTAGCTAGCTTATAGCTAGTTAGTATAGTAAAGCTATTAATAAGCTTATTAATAGCTAAAAGCCTACTAATATACTAATAATAGTATTTATAGAGGTAGAAAAAGCACTTAATATTAGTCTTTTAGAGGTTAAAACACTTATATAAAGATAATAGCTTTACTGCCTTCTTTAAGCTAGTATAAGCTATTTAACTAATTAGTATATAATCTAACTAATATAGTAGAAGATTAAGAAATAATTTAATATCTAATAAGTTTAAATTTGTCTTTAAGTAAGTTAAATATTAAAGCTTAAAGTAAAAGTAAAGCTTATTAAATCCTTTAAATATAAGTTAGTTAATATAAATCCTAATAAAACCTTTACTATAGTTATAGACATTAAAAACACCTATTCTTAGCTAGAAGAGCAATTAATAGACCTCTAGTACTAGTATACTATTATACTATTAGAACTATAATTATTTAGCTCTTAGGCTATTTAATAGTGTAATTTTATAATTAGTTGATTTTTAATGTATTTATTATAAGGCAGTTACGCGGCGCCTCCTGACTAGAGAAACTGGCCCGAAAGTGGGAATGGCCCGAAAGTGGGTTGTTGACGTTAAGGGCCGTTGGGATGGAACGAGGCGAGGGTGCGCTTAGCCTATGAAGGGCCCCGTCTTCTGCGCATGCCACGAGCAGACACCCTAAACCATGACGCCTAAGTAACCCCCCGAGGTGTCCTGAAGCAATCGGGCACTGGCACACCACAGGACAGCTTTTTCCGTTTTTTATTCTTTCAACACAAACACAAACAATCGCAGCGTGGCTAGAATATTATTATTAGGGTTACTTATTTCGACCACCACGGCTGCGTGGTATCGCGGTATGTATTACCAAAGCAATGGACGTCTCCGCTAGCCAGATGAAGCCTCCAGTCATCCACAAAGTCGACGGTGGTGTAGCCTGCCTTATGGTACACACTTGTAGCCACAATCTCAAACATATCGCGACCGTTAATCAAGGGCCCGAATGGCTTCGGAGTCACGTAGTGCGAGTCGCTCAAAGGTACACCATTGACAAGACTGGGCAGAGGCGACTCGAGAGAGAAGGGCTTCGAGACATCAATCTCACGGCGACGCTCGGTCACGGCCGTCTCGTTGCGCGCGTCACCTCCCGGCCCATGCTTATCAATCAACTCCAAAACTCGGCGTCGAGCGCCGCTTCTTCCGCCTCGTCTTCGCGGGTCCCGATACTGCGCTTTCGGCTCGGCGAAAATAAGCAGCCGCGGTCGTCTTTACAGCAATGAGTGCGGGCAGCCGGAAGATTTCGCCGTCGGTAATAACCGTCTCCTTCTTCAGGAGCTCAAGGTTGGCCGTCATGCGATCACTGCTAATTTGGGCTGCCTGGATATTTTCCGGCTCTGCGAGGAATTGGGAGATGGTTGGCCCAAACTTAACTCCTTTACCATTGACAACTGGCTGGCTCGCCGCCGAGACCGCGCTCCTCGGCCATGCGGAGCCAGGTTAGGCCTAACTGCGGATCAATAGCGACAATAGCCCAGCCGCGCTCCGTCTTGACAGGAATGGCTTGGAGCATCTCGTCGACGTGCTTGACAAGAGCCAGGTAGAGTCGAGAACCAAAGGGTCCTGCATCACCCGAGCCTTGAGAAAATCCATCCCTTGGGGCTGGTTGTTATGATCACCGCCGACAATGATGCGACCGGCCGGGAACTTCTGAGCATTATATTCATACGGAGGAAGCATTTCCATGTTACCGCCGGCATTATAGGTTGAATCCTTTAGAGTCAGGGGAGATGGAGGAGGGCGCGCCGCGACCCCGCCGACGTGATCGCCGCGGAGAGTGGTGTAAATAAGGCCGGTGGAGTTGCGACCAGGGTTGTGTCTGCCTTCAATTATGACACGCAGCGAAACGACCCTGCCGTCGGGCCCAGGCATGCTCGTGTACCCAGGCTCAAAGTAGTCCTGCGCCCAGGGATCATCGGTGGCGAGCTGCGTGATGGGGCCGGGCACCTGCGCCCGCTGCATGCTGTCTTCGATACTCTTGATGAGGCCCTGAAGATAGTTGGTGATTGAGGGGGTCAGTGAGCCCTCTCGGAAGCTAGACGTGAAGACTTTCTCGATCGGCTGGCGGTGGTGATGGAGCAGCACGGGCGCAACGCGGAGCATGACGCTATCCTTGGATACGGCCTCGCCGTCCTTAACCGTAAAGTCGACGGTGGTGCAGCCGTCCCAGCCGCCATTACGGCGTGTATCGCGGGCATCGATGCCCAGAGTCAGTCCTTGCTGCAGGTCTAGAGCGGAAAAGACGGTATTGTTGTTGACTATTTCCCAGCTGTTGTCCTTGCCGGCACGGAAGATGCAGACGAGAGAGCGTGCTTGCGTGTCTGAGACAGAGATGGTGCCGGTGGCCGAGTTGCTGAGTCCTTGAATCGGCATGGTGCGCATGGGAGCCATGTTGCCAGGCGCCCGCTGCGTGTCGTCGTCGGCATCGCGGCACTTGGCAAGCTTGCCGAGAATATCGGCCAAGTTCTTGGTTGTCAAATTGGAATGGAGTTTCTTGCAACGATTACCCTAGTCACCGATGTTGGCGAGAAAAATGGCACCCGAAGTGTCAGTCCAGTTGGCCTTGCCCTCGACGTCGGGCTCACCTTCAATGTCGACCACGCCGTCACTATTCGTGTCAACGCGGAGATCCGCGTTGAAATCGTTGGTGCTGGTTTCGGTGCTTGTGCCGGTTCTTGTGTCCGTGTTGACGGCTCCGGGGCGTTTTTCTTCGAGGCACTTTTCGATCTTCGTCCACGTAAAACCCCCCTGGATCTCGCCGCCGCATGCGAGAGTCGCGCGCTGACAGGCGTCAAAGTCATTGTCGAAACAACACAGAGCTGCTCTTTAGTGGGCTGTGGACTTTTTTTCTCGAGACAATCGGATATTTTCTCCCAGTTAAACTCGCTTTGAATCTCGCCGGCGCAGACTTGGGTCTCGCGCTGGCAGGCCTCGAAGTCCTTGTTGAAGCCAGCGCAGAGCTGCTCTTTTGTCGGAGGAGCGGTGGCCCGTTTATCACTTGGCTGAGGTGTGGCCAGGGCAGCGAGACCGGTGACTGGGATTGACTTCATTGTGGTGAGTAAATTGTAAATGTCCCGGTAGTTGTCAAGTCTCAGGGGTTGTACAAGAAAAAGACAGGAGGCGGCTAATATGCCAGAAACGAGAGTGACAGGAAATGGCTAATACGCCGGGACAGAGTGCCTGGATCTAAATGGAGAATGAATTCTGAAGAGGTTGAACCTTCGATGGGCGAGAAACCCATTTACACATAAAAGCATTTTGGCACAGTGAGTCGATTCGGAACTGTTCTTCGCTCTTACGTAGTAATCAGGCGTTCGAATTCCATGAGTCGCGCCTTGCCTCAATTCAGGAGCATATTTGATGCAGGCAGTCTTGCACTACGTTATTCCACGAATTATGGATAGCATAGAGTGATGCTCGACAGGGCTTAGAGTCGAAGCCTGTAATTTATATCGCGCGATTTGAAATTTGCAGGACGACTCTTACCTAATTAGGAGACAGTGGAGTAGAGGTTCTATCACATTTTATAGGGGTTTATATAGAGTTAAAGGTTATAAGTGTATTGCCTGTCTAGCTAGATTAGAGGCCCTACCTAGTAATAGAAAGTGTACTATTAAGGCGGCTGCTAAGGCGGCCGAGGCACCTACTACGGCAGGTATTAAGGCAGGTACTAAGGCAGGTGCTAAGGTAGGTGCTAAGGCACGAGATAAGCCTATAAGACTAGTTAAGAGAAGCTATATAGGGCTATTCGCGATATAGAATACGGCGGAGGAGGCGTATTATAGGCAAAATAGACAGGTACTATAGTAATATATATCGTCTAAGACCCTATAAAGCCTACTAGGCTAATCCTCGCCTCTAGCTATACCTTAAACACTATAAGTAAGTCCCTAATAAGCTCTTATATAGCTACTATATAACGCCTCTTATAGGCTATAAGGCTACTACTAGCGCCTTTATAGCTATATACTGCCTTTCTATACTAACTTATAGAGCTTCTTAGTGCTAGCGAGCCTCTTAGAGCCTATAAGGAAGTTATTACTTATAAGGTAACCTATAAGGATATAGTATTACTATTTTCCTAGTAGCTTAACTTACACCTAGAGGTAGCTATTAGGCGTAGCTAGTGGCTATTAAGTGGCTAGTGGCGAATAGAGAGAGGATTTAACTTATATACACACTTAAGGATAGCTTTTTACTCTAGTATATCTACTTAAAGCTACTAGTAATAATTTAGGTTATTTAGGGTTATTAACTCGCCCTACTCTAATAGATTAGCTATTATATAGCTATATAGGAGCCCCTATTAGGTAGTAAAGCTATTAGTATAAAGGTAGTAGTAATAAGGGTTAGTAGGGTTCCTTAATAACTCTTTAGCTTTTATAGCCTACTTAATTATCTTATCTACTACCTTCTAACTAATTTGCCTATAATAGGTAGTAACTTAAAAAAGTTATCTTAGTTAACACGCCTTCTTAAGAGTTAGTAATTAAGAAGGTAATTATAGTACTTTAAGTATACTATAACTATACTATAAATCTTCTTATATATTATAAAAAGGTTAACTATATAGTTATAAATAAAATTCTTAAACTCTAAGTAGCTACTTTTAGCTTATAAGGTAGTAATTATACTATAGTTATAAAGGCTATAAATTAGTATTAAATAGGTATATATATTTAGTATAAATAATTAATAATATTTATATCTAATATTAATAAAAATTATATTAGTAGATAAAGAAAAGATTACTTACTAAGTTAATCTAACTATTTTAATACTAATTTATCTTAATTATTAAGGAACTTATTTTCTATTATAGTGTTTTAGATAAGATCTTACTATTTAGAAAAAAGTGTTAGGGCGTTATATATAGAGCTACTTACTATTTATAATATCTCTTCCTTATACTATTATATCTCTTAAGGCGCTAAAAGATATATTTATATATATCTTACCTACTAATATAATCTTAAGGTTACTTTTTAGTTACTACTATATAAGTTATATAACTAGTAAGGTTAATAAGGCGGAGGTTTATCTAGTTTAAAAGGCGCCTTTTTACTAATATCCTCCTCTTTTAGTAGGCCTAAGGTATTACTACTAAGCTATTTCTCCTTTAAATTATATAATATATTCTTTATAATATATTATATATAAATCTATTACTATACCTTAAGAAAGGTAGTTTTTAGAGTGTTCTTAATAGCGTTATTAAAGTCTATAATAACTATATTAGGTAAGGCGATTCTAGTATAATTAGTAAGCTCTTAAAGCTCTTAAAGCTACTACTTAAAACTATCTATATCCTCTTTTAATACTATATTAAATACTACTAAAAATATAGTATATAAAGATATAATACTATTAATTTAAAAGAGTAATATATTAAAATAGTTAACTTTATATATATTATCTATAATTAATACCTTTAGATTTCTCTACTAATAGTTAATATAGTCCCTATATACTTAAAATATATAAGAAATACGCCTATTAGTACCTTAATAGATATTATAGTAGAAAATTTCCTTATTACTTTATAATAGCTAAAAGAAGGCTATAATAAAAAAACTAATACTATACTTATATTAATAGATCTTAGCCTAGATTAACTAAAGGTCCTATAGGTAGATTAGAAGCCTAAGGTTCTTATTAGTTAATTAGCTAATAATAACTATAAAGGTTAATTACCTATTAGTGCTCTTTATAATAATAAGTTTATAAAGTCTCTTTTTATTAAAAACATATTAAGAATAATATTAAATTAAAGCTAAGCTTATAAGCTCTCTTAGTAGTATATAATTATATTCTATAATATTAAAAGATATAGAAAATGTTTTTAAGAAGTTATTAAATTAAATAGTACCTTTAAAGCTATAATTATACTTTTTTAAACTAGTTTTATATATAGTTATATTATTAGTTTAATTCTATAATTCTCTACCCCTATTATAATACTAGTACTTAATATTCTTATAGTTATAATAGTTATATTTATTACCTAAAAAAGAAATAATAAAGCCTAATAGATTTTACTATAATTAAAGAGTATTTAAAACACTTTTAGCTAAGATAAACTAATTATCTTTAAGGACTAAAAGTGAATTTATTATAGTATGTTATTCTTATTTTAGGCAAAAAGGGGCTTATAGTGGAATTATTATAATATTCCTATTATACTACTAGTAGTATTACTAGGTTAGGAGTTAAAAGACAGCCTCTAATTAGTCGAAAAATACACTAGCGTCGTGCTAACTATACTAGCACAGAGCTAACCTAATCAGGAAGAAGTCGTCCTGCAAATTTCAAATCGCGCGATATAAATTACAGGCTTCCTTAGAGTCGGTTTGGCACGATTGACACAAAGTGGGGAATGCCACGCCATATATTACACCAGTATGGACATCCCGCGAGGAAGCGCCCCTCACCCTGAGCTAGCGGCGATCCCACCAACTACTGAGCCCTGTCGTCGGAATGCTACGATAGTTGCGAGGGAAGTGGCATCGCACCATGGAGAAGGTAATACTTCGATCAGAAAGCACCCTGAGATAGTCAGTACTGTGCGCCTTTGTATCGGAGCATCGTCTCATCACATTTACCTCTTTTTCTCGGCAAAGTGGACCAATATTATCATGAAGCTCATAACAAGGCGCTCATATAACAAGGGCTACATACTATCAGGCTTGGCCTGCTTAAATTTTTCTCGCTGGATTTGGATACGCGCTATACTGGTACGATTGATGGGAGACTAGCGGTTTGAGAAGACTATATTAAAATTACTGGTATTATTGATCTCGTCCTATGACGTCAAGATGCTATCGC
The DNA here is from genome assembly GCF_028009165.1 of Akanthomyces muscarius. Taxonomy (NCBI): domain Eukaryota; kingdom Fungi; phylum Ascomycota; class Sordariomycetes; order Hypocreales; family Cordycipitaceae; genus Akanthomyces; species Akanthomyces muscarius. Next base: position 818,257 of record NW_026611615.1, on the reverse strand, counting down.
GCCAGAACCTACGAGCTATTTATTCCGGTGCTTCCCTCCATGCCACGCTATACATGGGGAAGGCGTGAGCTGTGATGCTGCGCATGTTTCCGACGGGCGCTTGCCTATTTCTGAGGCTCAGACACCTGAGACGTGGGAATCTCCAAAATCTCGGCTTGCTTCACGGTTATCGCCGCAAGGTGTGAGTCGAGTCGTGCGTTGTGAGCAACGGTGGTCTCAGCCAGGAGTTGTTGTGTCATGGAGTGTTCCACACGGCCACACAGCCGAAATCACGCTACGCGCTCGCGCCGGCCTCCAAATTGTTGAACTGGATAATTCAGTCAAAGCTGATGATACAGAGTCCTTGCCTCTACCACTACATTCGTTTTGTCGCATTTGGCTATTCGTGAGCGCATGTTGACGCCGCCGTTTTCAGGGTCTCAGAGTCAAGTATCGCCAACTTTGTCCAAACCAGGCGTTAGCGACGGTGATTGACAGCGCATGAACAGCTCGATCTCCACCGGGAAATTTTCCCGTCGAGACAAAGCCTTTGAGATTGCTCACTTGTTGGCGGCTTTACGCGTATGTGCGCCGTGGGGCATAACCCGGTCGAGAAGCAGACCGCTCAATTGGATATTGATAATGGTTTGCTTAGTCACTCTTGTTGATGTAATGGAGTGGGCTGGCCAAGCTCGCAAGTTTATCGCAGACATCATCCGATGGTTGTCGAACCGCATTTCTTTGAATCCCTGATGGGCGCATGGTAGAATCGCCCACTTTCGCAGCTTTTCACGCTCCACAACATTCACTTCGGCGTGGCCGTAATAGCGATTTAAGACTCGCAATCATATCTCTTGATCGTGGTAGTTCGGATGAATATGTCTTTTCAAGGTTGACACACAGCTTCGTCCAGCTAGTATCGCGAGCCTGGTCCAGTGTCGCGTGGCATGACTTTTGAGTAGGCAAACCGAGATGAGACAACGAGAAAACTGGACCATAACGTCAACCATCCCCTTCTCGGCCGCTTACCACCATCACACCAAAGACTCATTAAAGGACCAGCGTTTTTCATGCAAAGCCCCCCCCAGATTTCCGTTTTGAAATTTAAATATGTATTATGAGGCCTGATTGAAGACCAGATGGAATATGCAATTAAAGATGTTAATGGTGGCATGAGCATTCGAAAGGTGGTGGAGACCTGTGGGTTGCCTCGTGTAACCATTGGCGATCGAATGGTCTCCAGAATTATTTACAATTTATAACGACTATTTAGTTGGGTCCTATTTAATTGCACTGTGGGAAAAGGAATGGTCTCGCCGGGCGCAAATTTCAGTTACCTGTCTAATATGTTAGCTGTCGGACCTATTTCCATTTTCATTTTACGCCATGCTAAACGTTGCGTTGGGTTCTTCTCTGGAAGCAGCTTGCCGATCTGGACCCCGCAATACATTTCCATAGCCTTTCTTTCATCTACCGGCGGGTAGAACCCTCTCTAGTAAACCTAAAGGTAGATTATACATATCTCTCTCTTGAGATGCATCTAAAGAGAGAGAAGGACAGACAAAGAGAGAGAAGGACAGACAAAGCGAGAGAATATAACTACGCGATTAGTGTGTTATTCAGATGTCTTTACGAATATACTGGACAGGGCCTGCGTACACCTTTCTAACCCTAGCAAAGAACCAGATGATTGAGAAAAAAAGCGTAGCTCCATACATCAAGATGCTCCAGTTAGTTCCGCCATTTATAGCCACACTACCTGGAAAAAAGAAAAATTTGAAAATACACAAAAGCTATAGCACTGCAAGCATGTTGATCGGGCCTCCAAATTGACCCAGACTCCATCGCGAGGGGGGCAGTTTCTCTCCACAACACCTCTTAATTGCAACACAAGTGATGGAAATAATGTAGGAAGATATGAGGGCTGCTGTTCCGAGAGATGCGATGGCGTTGAAGGCCACAGTGGAGTCGATGTTGATAAAGGATAACAAAATGGTGATGCAGTAAGAGACGGCAATAGCGTTGAGGGGAACATCCCATCCTGGGTGTACCTGACGAGTGCACAAGTTTAATTAGTCACGTGCGCAATTATACCTGGAGTACTTACATGGGCAAGGGACGTCGAAAATGGCAGCTTTTTATCACGAGCAAAGGCAAACATTTGACGCGATGCTGTAGCCACATTTGTAATGCATCCAAATGTTGTCAACGTAATTAGAATCGCAGTCATGACAGATGTTCCGATGTGTGGCTCTGTTGCAATAGAAAATGTCTGGACAAATGGCATAATGCTTGGGTTGGAAGAACGGCTTGAACATCCCCGAGGCAAAAACAAAATATAACAAGCATAACAAAACCGAGGGAGCCGTTGATGACATTGGGCACATCATGGCCCGAGGAAGTGTAATTGAGGCATCTTTGATTTCCTCCGCCATCTGCAACAGTCAGAGTCATCACTTCACGGAAAGTCTAGAACACTTACATGGGTCGCGGAGTCGGGTCCAATAAATGTGAACACGGGAGACGGCATGTCCACAAGAGTGGATAACCCAATGCTACTTCAACCACCCCCGTTATTAAATGTCCCAAAGACCTTTTGAGGCCGTACTTCGAGGCGCCAAGGCCCAAAGCGGGACAAGAAGGGCAATGAAGCCGCAGATGTGAAACAGCAGCACAATGCCTTCAACGAGCGGCAGTCTTTTGGCAAGATATGTGTTGAAGATAATAGCAATGAAGTTGAACAATAGAATAAGCAGCGTTGTGTGCCGTCTCTCGAAAACATACGAAGGGTTATTTATGACAATCGGACTTTGGATCTCTGAGGACGTGAGGACAGCGATGCTGGTGATTCCCGTCTCTTGACCGAGAACACAGACACGTCCGGTCCCGTAGCCGAGGAATCTTTGGCCACCTGCGGGCGCAAATTCAGAGACCCAGTGGTACTGTCCGCCGGCAGTCGGTGCCATAGATGCCATTTCGGCCATAGAGGCAATAACGGCGAGGAAGCCCACAAAGTTGCCGAGATAGCAGTATATCAAGCCCGCAGCTCCGCCATTTATGACACCAAAAGTGCTCGCGCTGTTAGTTTTGTCAGTGTCCTTGCTTATCTGTCTTAACTCGCGCTTCAAAAATAGAAACCTGCGTCAGCTGTCCTGCCCATGTACTCATGAGGATACAAGTAAAGCCAAGCATCACTCATGAGGATACAAGTAAAGCCAAGCATCGATAGGAATCCAAATTACGCTGCCATGGCCGCGAGTTAGCATTACTACTGCGGCCTTGGAATGGGAACAGCGAGTCAAGACAAACCTTGAAGTGCTGCGATTTCCCCATGCGCATCATGTCGTGCTGATCCATTCTGGTACCAACCTTGTCTAAAGTAAATGCAGCTCCCGCTATTTCGTCCGATGCGACGCCGTCTTTCGCCGGTACAGCAGCAGCAGCATGACTAGCCGCTTTGCCACCATGTTTAGTAGCTTCTGATCCCATCGTGCTTTAGGGTTCGACGATAGACGAGTATAAACAACGTGATTGATGAGTACAGGTGTAGGCAAAGTGCAGAAGTTCAACATGAGCGGTTGGGCGTCTGATGATGCGGCTGATTAGTCACTGTGACATGGTTACATTCATGTGGGTGAGGAGGGGTAAACGTTGTAGCCATGCCATATTGCATATCCTCGAATCCCACGGTGCGAGCCAGCCTTTTTTAATACATTACGAAGCCTGATATGCAGGTCTAACAGGAGAAGTCGACGATATTAATTGCAATGATACGCTAACAGTGGCCTGCAACTGCGCGAAAGATGCTGTGAACCCTGTTTTACAGGAGCTATATTCCAGCCAACCCCGCTACTCCCAACCGGGCTCGTGTACGGGCGCTGAAGCACATTTGGGGTCGTAACACTGGCAGGGGAAGTATTTTGAATTTGCTACGCAGATCATTCCGGTATTCTGCCACTAACGAGCTTTTACATGGCACTGGCTCCGTGTGCGCTGTTTCGCTATTAGACATTAGACGCCGGCAAGTGGGAAGAGTGCGCTATGTAATTTGATGGCCATTAGGCTAAGGACAAGTTGAAACAGCTGCCATGTCCTATTGAGTAACGCAAGCCGGACGATGGTATTGCACCGGTCTCGTTTTCCCAACTGCCTACGCACCTACAATTTTAAATAGACTATCCTTGGCAGCCCGGCATGGCGGGACTTTGATGTTAACTACAACAGATTAAAGTGTGGAGGAGAGCGCTGAAATTGGGCCAGCGAGGCGCGCGGGGTGTCTGGGGCCGCCCCAACAGGGGCGGCCGCCGCATTTAGGCAACGATTGTGAACTGGCATCCCCCGATGATGTGACAGTATGACAGATGCAGACTCATTCTACTCAGGCCATGGTCGAAACAATCCATTTGCAGCTGGAGGCCCTACAACAACGACTTTAAAATGCGGGCTTCGCGGCGAATAGTGGCCTATAGCTGAATGTAATCTCTAGTGCAGCTTGCTTCGGAAACTGTACCGTCCGCCCCAGCGGCGTAGCCACCCACGCCGCCAAAGTCTCCCTCGCGTGGCGTATTATTTACTCCCATAAATATAGTTGAAAAATTGTTCTTAGTTATTTTATAAGATATATTCAGTTATCCCATCAATAATATACTCGCACTCCTTTTCTGTAATTGAAAAGGATAGGCAGTTGAACTACTTATCTACCGCCAAGCTCAGCTTCCAATGCACCAGTGCTGTAGGGATACTCTTGTGGGCGCGGATCCTCAGCCTTCCACTGCTCAGGTAGCCCGCTAGGAGGCATCGGCACCTGGCCGGGTTGATCTTGCCGGGCTGAGTTTTCTTGGTTGTCTGATGTTGCGATGGTTCTGACAAGCTGGCGGAAGTGCAAGACTTCGTCGAGAATCATGTGGCGCATGTCGCCAATCTCGTCAACCACCTCAAATGCGAAGTCGAAAGTTATCGTGCATTCAGGTTCGTCCGACACATCGTGCCAGATCTGGAGGTAGGGGTGCTCGAGAGCAGCCTCGACCGTGATGCGACTCGATGGGTCGAAAGCGAGCATAGCGTCCAGCAGATCGTTGGCGTTTGTGTTGGCGTTAGGGAATAGGGAATGGAAGGGCTTTCTGGCCATGAAAGGGAGGTTCCGCACGTATTCTTGGGCTCGGGGCGAGCCAATGCGGCGGAGAGCTTCCTCATTAGGAGTCCCAAGGATGTGTAGAATCTGGTTCAGCTGGTCGACGTAGTCCCTGCCCTTGAAGAATGGGCGGCCCCCGATAAGCTCTGCGAGGATGCACCCGACGGACCAAACATCAACTGCGTTCAACCCATCAGTCAATTGGGAAGCGGCGGCGCGCTGCGCGCGCAGGTGGGGGGTATCCATCAATACACCAAGAAAAGCGACTTACTAGCTTTGGTGTAGCTCTGAAAACCGAGCATGATCTCCGGCGCACGATACCATCTTGTCGCGACGTACTCGGTCATGTACCCGGCATTTTCTTCTGGGTCAATTGAGAAGCCTCGCGCCAGGCCGAAATCAGCAATCTTCAGCTCACAGTCCGCGTTGACAAGCAAATTGGCAGGCTTCAAGTCTCGATGAAGCACATTAGCCGAATGGATATATTTCAACCCACACAGAATCTGGTAGATGAAAGACTGGAAGTGCGCATCGGTTAGAGGCTGGCCAGATCGAATGATGGCTGCCAGATCAGTCTCCATCAACTCTGTTTCGAGACTGTGTGTTAGCTTGTCGTGGATGTAGGGCAGCGCAGTGGGTTGGTGTGGCCGTACCTTCGTAGAGATAGGCCTCGTTAAAGTGGTTTGGTCGAGGAATGTCCATGTCATAAAGGCAAGTGATCTAAATTGTTTGCAGAAAAACTGTCAACATAGTTTGCGCTGGCAAAGTCTTGCAGATGCTGACGCGTGGGATTCAGAGTAAGGGTAGTCCTACGTTTCGATGGCCCCGGAAATGCTGCAAAAGCTTGATCTCGCGCAAAGCGCGCTTGGCTAAAATCTTTTTGCTGAAGATGTTGGTGATCTTCTTAATAGCGACACCCTCGCTAGTCGCATTTTGAATGGCGGCGCTTTGCGAGAAAGGTGGGAGTCAGCCTGGGCTCGGACAGCATTGCAGGCGTGCGAAGATTCGAGGAATCCGTAATCATGGTCCGGCGGGCTTACCAAACGATGCCATATGCTCCCTGGCCAAGCTCCTTTGTCACGGTGTATCGTTCCTCGACGATAAAGTCCTGGTTGAACACCTTAAAGACCTTGCGGCCTGATAGTTCGGCCATGTTGGATCACTCAGGCTTCAGGCGTCGGCAAAGTTGTGCGGAGCGCGTTACAGGCAGGGCGAAGATGAATCGCAGTAGAGGCAAGAAAGAGCGGTGACTAGGTAGGAGATAAGTTTTCACTTTCGATATAGAACTTTCTTAGCAGGCCGATGGCAAAGAATCAAAATGAGATATTTTGTTTATGCAAGAAATGAACAGGCTTGGTCCAAGTCTAGGCTAAGCTGACAGCTTGCGATAGAGGAGCATGAGGAGGAGGGAGGTACTTCTGAATGGCGGGCCGCTAGTTGGGTTTAGGGCTAGCGTTAAACCGCAAATGTCCCCTTGCCGAAGTTGCAAAACGAAAGACACTACGACACCGTTTGTAAAGAGGGATCAAGGATAATGAATTCATGGTAGGTGTTATGCAGTTGTTCGAGAACGAGCTGCATACAGGAAATGAGGATATATATTACCTATAAAGCTAAAAGAGTGTGCCCTGCCGCCTCTAGGCCTAGTCCAAGGGACGTCAACCTTAAACGCCTAGCACCCTCTCAGGTGATGATGGGTCTACCATAAAACTCCTTCAAAAATACGTAATCATAAACAATGACTTTGAGCTTTAGTGTTATGTCCTGTTCAATTCAAACGATTGTACAATATAAACAGCTTATTGTTGATGGAAGAACTATAAGCTTGTTTCTCTCATAATCTGCCTAATAGTTGTTATTTTCGTCTAGTGCCCTGTCCTTTTTGAAGTCATTCCAGATCTCTACTGCCACAGTGTCATCGCAGAGGATTCTCCATCCAGCAACCGCCATGCCTTTACCGGCTTGCATGGCCAGATCATGCGCCGTTTCTGTGCCAGCGCACGCTGTAAAGCCCTTAGTGTGGTTGTATGCTCCAGGTGGGCAAGGGATGGCGAACCCCCCGTGAAAGCTCGGAACCACATACGACACGTTGCCCTGATCGGTCGACCCAGGTAACGGTTGAGAGTGCTCAAAGTCACAGACAACGGGGGAGTTGATAGATGGGTTTGCCATAGCGGCCGCGTACAGGGAACATATCGTACGATTGGGTCGAAGATCTGCATAAGCGTTGTGGCTGCAATTCGTCGACAAACAAGTCAGTGATTTTGGAACCATCATTTTTGAGTGAAAGCATTTCTTCTTTCAACTTACACTTCATACGCAACTTCACATTCCGTTGCAATCGCTGCTCCATCCATGCATTTTTTAACTCTTCCTTCAAGTGCTGTCGCCTCTTTCAAGCTTGCGCTACGCACATAGTATTGTGTTTTGGTAAAGCTTGTAATGACGTTCGGGCGTTGACCACCCTCAAGAATCACAGAGTGAATTCTATCATGCGGCCGCGTCTGTTGACGCAGCATACTGACGCCATTGTAACCAAGCACCACTGCATCGAGCGCATTTCGTCCCTGGAACGGTGCCATGGCAGCGTGCGCCTCGCGACCCGTAAAAGTGACATTGAACTTTGTGTTGGCGAGTGATGTGGCATATGCGGATCCAGAGGGCACGCAGCAGCCTTGGCCGCCTAAACTTACTGGGGGAGGCATCGGCGGCCCAGGGTGGACCATCAGGCAGGCGTCAACATCTTTGTACGCACCAGCGTTAATAAGTTCGACTTTGCCGGCCCCCCCTTCCTCGGCGGGAGTGCCGTACAGACGGACACGCCCGGGGATGTTGGCAGCTTTGAGCGCAGTGGCCACACCTAGAAAAGATGCGATGGATGAGGCTGCAATGAGGTTGTGGCCGCAAGCATGTCCAATACCGGGGAGTGCGTCATACTCTGCATTGTACACGAGAACGCGGCCGCCTTGGCCAACTTCACAGGAGAAAGATGTTTTCACACCGAAAGCGTGTGGAGTGACTTCAAAATTGAGGGACCGCAAAAGCGTGACAATGTTATCGTGCGCTTTAAATTCTTCATATGCGAGTTCTGGATTGTCAAAAATCTAGAATCTTGGTTAATGATTTGCATCGGCCAGTTGTTCTTTTCGCTTGCTTTTTTGTTGATTGCACGTAGTTCCCTGTCATAACCGTCAATTGCACGTAGGGCAATCTCGTCGCCGTCGGTCGCTGAGGTATTCTGGAACGTCCCACCAGACGCGAACCCTTCATCTTGAGAAACTGAATCTTCGACGCCCTTCATCTTAAACGGATTGCGCAATTAGCGTTAACGTGAAACAAAGTGTGATGGCCAATGTTGCTGCATTGATCTCTTGAAGTGGCGAAAAGTTCAGAAGGTTAGGCTTCGCGCTGGATGATACCAGCTCTCCCATCATATAAGTACTTGCTCGGCTGTGCATCGTGTATACCTGCGCTATGCTCGGTAAAATGGCTCGCGATTGAAGCAAGACGGTCGGCTCTGAGACCAATCGCCTTCTTTGTTTTCACCCGACTCAGTCTAGTTAGTAAGTTAGTTTCTTACTGGCGGTTTAGTTGGCTCGCGGAGCCGAGAGCGCCTTCTCCCAACAACCCGGTGGGTCAGTGGGGAGAAGGCGCTGCGGTGATGTAGCGGTGGCTCAGGGAAGCGCACAGTACCCTATCCAATAAATCGGTAAACCAGAGATTGTGCAAGTTTTGAGGAGATGATTGGTGTCAATCCAGTTTCTGCCAACTGCTTGATTGTGCCTTGAAATATCTACTTTAGCTGTCTGCCAACTCTTACAGGGCCGTAGAAGCCTTGCCAGCGAGGATCTGCCTAACGGCAGACATGGGTAATCTTATACCAGTCTCCTCCCGGGTAGAAACTATTCTCTGGAATGCCTGCGACATTCTTCCCGATTTTAATTTGGACTGGACCCATTCTCTATGAATGCAATCTGCAGTTTCTATTCCCGCGACAAAAAGCGGCCATTGAAAGCGCGCCCGCATAGGGTCCAGCGTGCCGCTGGACAGTGATCGCTGAGCGAGAGTTAAAGTGGAACTAACGAAGGATTGAATGAGAGGCGGAGTAGGCACGCCAAGGCTGTCCTCTGGGAGAAAGCATAGAAAACTGTAAATCCGAAGCGCATAGTAGAATGGGACCATATAATCAGCATTCAACATTACTCGAGAGCGCGGGTGGGAGGTTATCGTTGTGAGGCGAATCAAAGATCGCGATCGCTAGTTGAACAGGGTCAGTATGTACTGCGGACTTGCATCGTGAGGTCGCGATGAACCTACGGCCTCAAACCTGTCGAATTTGTCCTCAAGTGCTGCCTTTTCTGTATTTGAATCGGGTAGTGTATAAGCGACCCGATTTACCTCCGCATAAAGGGTCATGACGTCGTAGAAGAATGTGACAATCGGCGCATTCTGCACGTCATCGATGATCTCGCGCTCTGGGTAGTCGTCCCCAAACATGGATTCCAACTCGACGCCAGACTGCTGGTATATTTCCCGCGATCGCTGCGACTCCGCACACCAGTGCAGGGCCAGCGAGCCTCCGTAACCTCTGATACTTGCGAAAATGTCCTCGTAAAACGTCCAGACCATTACGCGAGCAAGGTGAGCTTTCTTCGCTGGTGTAAGCGACTGCCACCGAGCCGAGCGCCCCCCAGCAGCCGCTGCTGAGGTAGATCTTACGCTAGTGCACAAGTCGGCCAGACAGTTTTCTCGAACATAATTGAACGCACTTGCGCTCCATTTCGACATCTGGGGTACATCAGCTTCTTTCACCACTGACATATATCTGTAGAGAAAGTAGAACGCGGTGATCACGTCGCTGGGATTTGAACCAGATCCGGACTCCGAGGCGCTCATGAGCAGAAGCACGCCAGCGTTTGCATGTGCTTGTGCTGCTCTGCACATAGCCTCGTCGTAATTCTGCGATGTTGCGAGATCCATCAATGATGCAGCAATGAGCAGATGCATAGTCATGGGGACTTGAGAGCCGTGGTCTAGCATGATCCTATAGCTTGACCAATGTACATCCTTAGATATCGTCATTGTCGGGTAGACACTGGTATAATATCGAAGTGCATCGACCTCTTTACCGGTCCGCACAAAGTTCTGGGAAAGGGTTATGTGTTGCCATAACGCCCCTGCACTTGAAACAGCAGAGGGCACACGGTCGATTCGGGAAAGATCCGGTGATCTAACCACAGGTAACAGTGACTCGTGGCTGACAGAAGTGTTAGTCACACAACGCGACGAGAGCCGTCGATGCAAACCTACCACAGTAATGGCTTGGCGGCAGCGGCTGATGCGCTCTCTGCTTCAATGTCATGGGCAGTGGAGAAATCAAGACAATCGATGTCGAATGCAGATTCCAGATCACAATCCCCAAGTATTGGGAACAAGTCTGGGTAAGAAGCATATGATGCTAAGAATGGGAATGGGTCGAAAGCTTGCCGTGCTGTCGCTTCATGCCTGCGTGTCGGTTGACTGCTGCTGCTTGCCTCCGGGATCTCGTTACCTAGGGCAAATGTAAACGTCTTCGAAATGTCATCAACCGCATCTCTGATCGCAATTGAGTCGCGTGCCACTTTTGGGGATAGTTGCGGCAATAGAGTCCGGTGTCTGTTCCGATATCTCGCAGGTGTTCGTGATTTGCCGCCCTGCTTTGCCCAGTCACAACGTAGTCTCAACCGCTGGCACCGAAGGCATCTTGGACTCTCTTCGTCGCACTTGACTTTCTTGGACCGACATGTGAGACAACCTGTAGGTGTGCTAGTTAGTTCTCATACGGCCCATGGCTCGGGGTTGAAAGGAAAATGAGACTGGTAAATTGTACCATTCTTGGACCGCGCATGATGCGTGGTACTCATTGGAGGGCCACTGGATGATTATGCGCGGGGTACAGCAATAATTTCGCGATAAAATGTGCGCATTCACAGTCCTTGGACAGATGACACGATTGAGAGTGTCAGGTTGGTTGCGAATTACCGATAACCACGCGCTTTGCCTTCTCCATCTACCGGCTCGCCGGTGTCGGGCTGTGGCTGCGGTGCGGGGTGGTACTATTTGAGAGTGGGCTGGCTTTTAATTGGCCAAACTAGCCGATCGGGTGCATGAACCAGAGGTCGCTCGATAATTCCCAAGCCAATGTCTGGTAAGGGTTGGAGTTGGGGCTGCAAATTAGTGGTGGCGGCAGCTGAAAACATGACACAGCCAAAGCCAAAAGTATTTCTGCCATAAATTCCCCGCAACACTCTTCTCTAAAGCCACGTCGGCTGTAGTTCCAATCGGTCTGGTTATAGTCAACTCCTGGAGCGAGACTATGGAGTGGCGCAAATCCGGGGTAATGCAGGACCGATGGACGAGTTGTAGCCTGAAGCGCTGTCAATAAATATCACCCCGTTCCAGCTTCACTGAGTCACTTCATTGTTCTACTAGAAGACCTAAGATTTTGCGACAGTTCTCCCAAGAATTCTAGAAAACTACTTATTAACATTTTTTTTCGGCATGGCTTCCAATCAAGACTCCGGCTGCAAGGTGGAGACAAAAGACCCTGTCGTGCAACCTATCTCACTTTGTGAAACCAAAACCAGTGAAGACAGGTTGGTACCGATGACAGCCGAGGATGAAAAAGCCCTTGTGCGAAAAATTGACAGACAGTAAGTCAAGCATTGCTAATGGTGCCAGAAAACCTGGGTCTTTCTAACCATGGTTGGCATAGTTTGATGCCGTTGCTCCTTGTTTCGTACGCACTGCAATTCTTCGACAAGACCACGCTAGGATACACAGCAATTCTTGGTATACAGGAAGACACTGTCAGTATTACAGTTGAAACCCATCGTATCATAGGCCGTTTACTTACCTAGCCTATAGCACTTGACGGGGTCTGATTATTCGTGGGTATCCTCCATTTTCTACTTCGGATACTTGATAGCGTCCTACCCTGTATCGCTTGCTTTCGTCAAGCTGCCAATTGGTAAATTTCTCTCGGCCTGTGTGCTTGTCTGGGCAGTCATACTGGGCTGTCATGGTGCAGCAGCTAACTTTGGCGGTTTAATGGCGATGCGCTTCCTCCTTGGTGTATTCGAAGCATCAATCTCCCCTGGCTTCTCTTTGGTAACCGGGCTTTGGTACAAACCGTCGGAGCATGCCGCGCGCCATGGGATCTGGTTTGCCGGCAACACAACAGCCGCTATATTTGGTGGCCTCTTGGCCTACGCCATCAGTCACATCAATAATGGCCTGGCTAGCTGGCGTTGGCTATTCATTATATTTGCTCTCATTACGTTTTTCTGGAGCATAATACTGTTTTTCTTTCTCCCTGACTCGCCGCTGAATGCGCGATTCCTCACTCAGGATGAGCGCGCCTACGCAAACCGTCGGCCGCAGCAACAGACCCACAGCTTCAAGACGACAGAGTGGAAAAAAGATCAGTTCGTGGAAGCTCTGCTGGACATCAAGACTTGGTTGCTTTGTGCGTACACCTTCTGCACGTCCCTCCCGAATGGCGGCTATACGTCCTTCAACGGCATCATCATTCAAGGATTTGGCTTCGATACCTTCACAACGCTGCTTCTTGGCATGCCTGGTTCCGCGTTTGGCCTATTCTTTGTTCTAGCTGGAACTTATATTTGCCATCGCGTCAAATACTCTCGATGCATCGTTGCTGCAGCTTTGCAGCTAGTTGCCCTAGTGGGTTGCATAATGGTGTACGCATCCCCAATTTCGGACAAGTGGACTAGACTGGGAGGAATATGGCTGTTTCCCGCGTATGCCGCGGGATTCCCTTTGTCGCTCTCAATTATTGGGTCCGACATTGCCGGCTACACCAAAAAGACGACAGTACTAGCGGTTTTATTCATTGGGTACTGCGCAGGAAATATTGCCGGGCCACAGCTATTTATCGCGAAAGAGGGGCCAACCTATAAGACCGCATTTCAAGGGATAATGGTATGCATGATCATTGCGTGTCTCTCCATGGTTACTTTGAGGCAATACATGGCTTTGCAAAACAAGCGACGTGACCGGGAACAAGGTGTTTGTATTGATCCAGAGACCACGGGCAATCAAGACACGCAAGAGCATCTTGTTAGAGCTGGTGTAGACGAGACTGACTGGTCGAACAAGAGCTTCAGATATTTTCTATAGCGGTGCATTGCTAAGCCTCAGTTGTTGGAATCTGCCTGCGCCGGAATTTCTGCCGGCCGTCAATTTCCGAATTTCCGAGCTTGGGGTAGTGTTTAGGACAGCATGACCAAATTTAAGGTTATTATAGATTCAGGTTAGTTTAAGTCCTGCTTTATGAGAAAGAAAGAAATAGCACTGTTCAGCTGTGGCGTCCGCAGGGCTATGCAAAATCCACTTATAGGGTTCGTGCCACGTGTGCATTTAAAACCACACCTTATTATATTTCGGGCCTCCCACTTCGTGGGTGCACAATGATACGTCTTTCGGCAGTCCCCGATCAGACGTTAGCCTCTTCTTTCTCGGCAGTTCAAGAGATAGCGCCATCACGAATGACCCGGGCAATGTCCACAGACTTGGCAGCTTTTTACTAGTCAGGCACGGCGCCATTCTTTTTTATTATACCATGCGGCCTGCCTATGCACAGCCGCTCGTTAGAGATAATTGTGGAAAATATGCTCAGCCGTTGGTTGTGGTGTTTTATGAAACGGGCGACGAAATGCATGGCGTGTACAACGAGTCGTGATCCGCGGCTAGTCCGAGTAGGGATCTCACGTTGCAGCGGCGTTGAGCTCCCACGTCGTTTTTTTTATAAAGCCACGAGGCGACTCCTTGAACAACTCTCTCTTTTGGTTTTCGGCACGGACTAACTCTTCTTGCTTTACTTTCCTTTACTTTAAGCATTTGCCACTAAAGCAGTCACGTTCGCTAGAAGTCCATAATATTCATTTCTAACATCTCAAATCGCCCATCTCTTTTCTCGTCTTTCGCAAGGAAAACAGCAACAATGAGGTTCTCCATCGCCACTATTGGTGCCGTCACCCTCGGAAGCGGTGTGATGGCCCAAGCTGAACAAGCCAAGAACATCGTTGGAATCCCTGTCTTGAAGGAGATAGAGGAAGTTGAGGGTCAATGGAAGTTCGACGCCTGCCATAAGGTTGACTCTGCGGTTGACGGACTCATCTGGCCTTGTGCCTCACAGCTCAGGACCCGCGTCAAGTTTTGCCCCAAGTCTGCTACCACGGCCGAATCGCGCATCGCGCAGCGAGAGTGTCTTTGTGCCGATCCAAGTTCATTCCTCGCGGACGCTGTTGCCTGCTCAGAGTGCAAGATGCAGAATGGTCTGCAGCCAGAAAGACAGCGCGAGCACTGGATCAAATACTACAAAGAGGTGGACGACAAGTACTGCCAGCCTAAAAATGTGCCTTTGAGCTTTGAACAGTTCTCTACTGATCTGAATAACAAAATGCCCGTGCCAGAGGGTGGAAGAAACTTCAACCTTCACGTCGGCAAGGTTATCGACCCCAGGGCATACTACAAGTCGGCTAAGCTTGAAGTTCCCAACGTTCAGGGCGCAGGCAAGTTCATTTCTGCCAAAGCCGAGACCGGAAACAACAACGCCACCGTTGTTGTATCGGATCCTTTGGCCGGCCAAGTTAGAGTACCCGTCTTTATTGCTGTCGAAAATTTGCCTACTGCCAACGATACCAAGACCACCTCGGCTATTAGACCGATCTCCTCCGCTCCCTTCCGAAACAATACTGCGTCGATCAGACCTTTCTCCTCTGCATCTACCTTCCTCACTTCCACGAAGACGAGCTCCACCGCATCAAGCAGTGCCTCTCTACTTCCTGCAACTACTCTTGCCCCTGCCCCTGACAGTGTCAGCGGCCCTGTGGAAGAACACATCATCGTCATTGACGGCCAGCGTTGCGTCGTGCTCATCATGTGGGTCATTGTTGATTGCTCTCCCAAAATGGATGCCGCTGGCAACTTTGCCATCGACTTCAAGAACATCGGAGTCGACAAGAAGGAGCCGGTCATGATGGTAGAAAATGGCTCGCAGTTTGACAAGATCAAGGACGCTATGCCCGATGCTGGTAAGGATCAGAAATTGGCAGAGCAATGCAAGGAGCGCGTTGGTACTGTAGCCCCGGTGGTTGCCGCTCCTGGAAGCAGCAAGGTGGCTCTCCCCGCTGAGCAAGGCGCCGGTGAATCGAGCATCCCGTCTTCCAAGAAGAATAACGGCAGCTCTGGCAGCCAACCTGCTGATAACCAAGAGAGTTGTCCCGACGCTACTGAAATCCCCAAGACGCAAAACGGCCCCAGTGTCGGCTCTAAGGCCGGTGTTTCCGCCCCCAATGGTGCCAAGCCGACTACTGGTGGTAGCCCTACTCAGAAGCTTGGCAGCACTCCTGCCAAAAACTCCGGCATTACTCCTGCTCAGAACGGTCAGCCTGACAACGAGGACTGCATTTGCCCGACGGACAGTGCTGCTTCCACCACCCTCGATGCGACCGAAATCTGCACTAAGAAGGTCAAGACCGAGACCGACTGCAGGGCGCTGTCGGGAGAAGACGTGCGAAAGTGCCTGTGCTCAGAGGCCGGCTTTGAGAACCTCCGATTTTTCGACGAGGCCATTATCTGCTCGCGACGCTCCGGAGATCTCCGACAGGGAGAGTTTGAAGCTCAGGTTTTCTTCGAGACCAAGTCCCGATACTGCGAGCGCAAGCAATTTGGAAACGATTTTACCGCAGCGTACGAGAGTGTGAACAGCGAGTGGAGAGAGGCCAGAGCCCCGACTGCTATTCTGATGTAGAAGTGTCGTACGAGGTTTGATGAGGTAGTAGCTAGTTTTTCCTCGCTTGGCCGGGTTTTTTAATAGCTTACATTCTTACATTTACTTTTCAAATAATCTTTTTTCCAAATCTCATATCAAATGTGGGAGAATTGATTCATAGATTTACATTTTCTGTAAAACATTCTAATCTGACTTTGGGATTTATGGTACGAAGCAATGTTCGTGCGCAAAAGAAACAATGTGGAGCGCTGCAACGGGCGCGCCCTGAGTGATCCTTCTGTAGGCCGCCGTGGTGGCCGGCCGCATTGAGTCACTGGACCTTGGAAATAACGGCGGGGTACAAAGCGGCAATTATTTGCCGTGAAAAGGCCACACAGGCGCTTGCATTAATAAAGCGGGTTTCTTTCGGCAGATTAATTCTGGTGACGAACTAGAGAAGGGGATAACTCACTGCTTACATTGGGCATCTCCATATACCTCTGGGCTGTAATATAAATGCAATGCAGACTGATATCTACCTGACGCAGACTGCAATACTTATGCAATGCAAAGAGTAATACTTATGCAATATAGGAAGCCACATATTGAAATACCAAGTATTCTATAGTAATATTGACGTGTCTTGGATGACATCACGTAAAGGTGCTCGTTGACGCCCGTACATCGGTTTGACGGATAAAACCAGGTGGATCCGCCAGTTCTCTGAGTATAGCTCGCAGATTGCAGCTTGCAGTCCCGATAAGTGTTTTCAAGTTATTTCCCAGAGCGGGCTTCCAGGTTAAGAGTTCATACATTTTCTATCCGTTTCCGATTTACCCTCTTGACCGTAGATATGGCTGCAAACGAAGAGCCAAACGAAGAGCCAAACGCAGCCTACAACAGATCCAATACCGAGCTCTTCGATTACTCGATTGTCCATTCCGAAAGCGAGGGCCCTTACTCAAAAAACCTCCATATTGATGTTGTAGTTGTTGGTGCCGGTTTTGGTAAGCAATTGTTACTTTCAAGATACGTTCCTTTTAACAGTCTTTGCCCACTGCAGCTGGTATCTTTATGCTGAAAACTCTTCGCGATGCGGGTTTGAAAACTGTCATTTTCGAGGCTGGCAATGACATTGGCGGAACTTGGCGCTGGAACTGCTATCCTGGCGCTGGCGTCGACTCCGAAGTGCCCGTTTATGAGTTTTCTTGGCCGGAAGTCTACAACACCTGGAACTGGTCCACCAACTACCCGGATTATCGAGATCTACGAAGCTATTTTGACCATGTTGATAAGATTGTGGGCATCAAGAAAGACTGTTCTTTCAACACGGTAGTTGTTGGGGCTCAATTCGACACCAGCCGGGGGAGGTGGTCCATCCGGACGGCGGATGGTCGTGCAACAAGCGCGAAGTACTTGATTTTGGCCACTGGATTTGTAAAATGTCTTGTTTCCTACCTTTCCGACACATGGAAGCTAATGAAGTTATGCGCTATTTCTCAGGCTGCCAAGAGATACATCCCGTCATGGCCCGGCAGCGACAAGTTCAAAGGACTTATTCACCACTCCTCCTTTTGGCCAGAAGAATCTATCGACGTTACTGGAAAGCGCTGCGCCGTCGTTGGTACAGGAGCTTCGGGCGTGCAGATGACGCAAGCGTGGGGTCCCAAGGCTGGCACCCTCCAAGTCTTTCAGCGGACACCGAACCTTGCATTACCCATGCGAAAGCGGGAGCTGACGGTAGCAGAGCAGGAGAATAGCAAGCACCTCTACAAAGACCTGTTTCAACTCCGCGAAAAAACTTGGGCCGGCTTCTTCTTTGACTGGTGCGAGCGCAGTGCCCTAGAAGACAACCATGAGAGGCGCGAGGAGTTCTACAACAAACTCTGGTCCGAGGGTGGGTTTCGGTTCTGGGTCGCTTCGTACAAGGACCAGATGCTTGATGCTGAGTCTAACAAGGAAGCTTACAATTTCTGGGCTAGCAAGACACGGGCGAGACTTTCCGATCCCGTTGCAAAAGACGTGCTTGCACCACTTGAGATGCCTCATTACTTTGGCGTCAAAAGACCATGCCTCGAGGATACCTACTACGAACAATTTAATCGAGAGTCGGTTCACGTGGTTGACATCAAACAGAACCCCATCAGAGAGTTCACTACCACTGGCATCACGCTTGAAGATGGAACACACCACGAGTTTGACGTGATCGCTCTTGCTACGGGATTCGTGAGTTTACTTCTTTACGATTGACAGCCATATCACTACCTTCAACTAGTCTTTTGCTACCACTCATCTCCTGTCTCATTCTGCAAAGCGTGTCCTGAGGGATGTTTTCAGCGGACCACAAGTCCATATATACTTATCAATAACATCTTCTCCTAGGATGTCGTCACCGGCGCCATGACCCAGCTCGGCCTAGAAAGCGTTCACGGTACGAAACTGGAGAATGACTGGGCGTCTGGTGCGAAGACATATCTGGGTTTAACCATCAGCGGGTATCCAAACATGTTCTACATCTACGGCACCCAAGCTCCAACTCTTCTCTGCAATGGTCCAACATCTGCAGAACTGCAGGGCAGGTGGATTGCTGACGCCATCACAAAGATGGAGTCATCCGGTATCAAGTACATAAATGCAAAACCCGAGGCTGCAGACAAATGGAGAAAGCACATTCTGGATGTTTGCGACAAAACTCTTCTACCTACTACCAGGTCAACATATATGGGAGGCAGTATACCTGGCAAGGTCTACGAGCCGGTCGTCTACTCTGGTGGTACTGCGACATACGCTGTTGAGATTCGAGAGGCATTGGACAATATAGCGAGTGGCTTCGACCTTGTTAAGGACTGACGGCTCTGCATAGAAGACAGATTACGTGAGCGATGTATCAGGGCACATCATTGACAATCCATGCCTTTTCTTGGAAAGTGAATAAGTTATCCACTCAACACTATGTTTAGTATATATAGCGAAACTGCGTGAGTTGCTTGTCCGTGTGGTCCTCAATATCCTTGACCACTCTTTCACCCGAGCTCATCAACTGTTGTTCGCAATCGCGGCGCCCATTCTCCCAGACAAGATTTGCGCGGAGCAGTAAACTGCCTATGAGTCCTATAACGTAGCAAATTATGATTGCGAGGAACCCGGTTTTGTATGTGGGGTATTCTCGCTGTAGAAAGAGCTGCGGTCCTATGATGTTGCCTGTACAGTAGGCAATAAATATCTGTTCCACGTTAGGGCTCTGGTAAAAGTTGAGGATAATGTCATGATCCTACCATTGCATTTACTGTCATTTTTTTCGTGAAGCCTGCGATATTTGCAGAAAGCATAGACAGGATGATAGGTAGATTTGGCGTGTAGCCCATAGTGAGGCAGTATCCAAAGAAACGGCTCCATTTGCCATCTAGTTGTCCAACCATGGCCGCGCCAGCAATTGCAAATGCCATGTCAAAAACAATCCACCATGTCCGTGTGTTATGCAGGAACGTGCTGCCTATTGTTGCGATCAAGACAAAAATGAGCTGAAACACGTACGCCACCATCTGTACCTGAAGAGTCTTTAATGTTTCAAAGCCCATACCGTGGATAACGATGGAGCCAAACTGAATGAAAATTAGCGAGAGACGGCTTCGTAGACTGGAGCAATACTCACACCTTGGACACCACCGTTCGCGATCTGCCCCGACAGCTGGATCAGCACCAGCAGCCAAACTTGAAGGTCACAAACCGCTTCCAAGCACTGAGACCAATCTATTTTCGTGGCTTTGCTGCCAGTCATGTTGGTCTTGACTCTTTTCACGGCCTTTTCTCGTTCCTCTTTGGTCGGGAAACGGGCCTTGCCGGGATCCTCCGGCAGAAAGAAAAATATGACCACAGACCACGCAACAGTGGCGGCCCCGAAAAAAAAGAAAGACGGCCTATTGGACCGGGATTAGCCTCAGCCATTTCAAGTATGGAAACGAGTCACAAACCTTCCAAGGCGCAATTGTCTTGATGTGCCCAATCCCGTACGAGACGAGGCCACCAAAGATACCGGCAAATGTATTGCCCAGGAACCAGGCAGCCTGTCTCAGTGGCTGTTCAGACCTTGTGTACCACATAGAAATGACAACCGTCAATCCAGGGGCCACTGCGGCTTCAGAGACTCCAAGGAAGCAGCGGTTGGCCCATAGACCCGAATGGTCGTGGCACACAGCCGTAAGCATCAAAATCATGCCCCAAATGGCGCTGGTGGGACTAATGAGCACTTGGGAAATAATTCTGCGGAGAATGAGGGGACTCACACAGACAAGGCTATAACCTTGCCGACAGAGAATCGAACCATTAGCAAGCCAAAAGGATATGAGGCAACGAGGTAGCCGAAGTAATAGATGCTGTTCGACCATGAGAACTGGGTTCCAGTGAGGTGCAGGCTCTCATTCAGTCCAAGGATTGATGTATATGCGAGGGCTGATTTGTCCAAAAATTGAAACATGTACGAAACTGCCATTACTGGCAGCAAGCTATAAAGTATCAGACAATAAAGCCGTCTGTTTGAGAACTCTGTTCACTGACCATATGTCGATTTTTCGGACAAGCCTCCGCATTTCCCTTGGGTCTTCTTCTGTAATTTCGATGGTTTCGTCCACTGCCTTTTGTGATTCGTAGTCCATTGTATCGTTGTGAGGCGCCATGTGAGCAAAAGACTAGTGGAGACTGTACGACGTGTACGAGTATTCGCTAGCGCTATCTCGTTACAGATAGGACAGAGTTGAGGGCTTGCCAAGTCAGAGCAGCCTCGTGGCTATATACAATGCTAGTTCTCCCATGATAAGTCATCTGTATCTGTGGTCCAACTATTTGTCTGCTAATAACCCGAGGAGCGGCGCAACAAGCCAGGTCAAAGGGGGGTTTGCCCTTTGTTGTATTTCCGCATTGGGCACGGGAGCCGACGTCTCGCAACACTAGCAAGCGACGTGGTGGCGCGGCCTAGTGGCGCGGCCCATTATTAAAGTTACCTCCCCGTGGGGTAAAGACGTCTCCTTCTACTCTGATTGCGGTCAAAGTAGAACGGTGGAACATCATTCTTCGCTTTATGAGGTGATGAAAAAGAGCAAAGCGAGGTTTCGCTATGTAAATATATGATATGTGGGGAGTTTAAAAATCAGACGATGAATGGCGTGCCATCTCCTGAACGAAACCAGCGGCGAGGGTCCGCCCAAGCTACACTGGTTGCTTCCGGAGGGCCCGCGGAGTTCCTCAGAAAGTCCTCGGTACGCTCCATATTCTTGCTCAGACCCACCATGGAATGGAATCGAGAGACTATCCAATCTCGCGTTGGCTGGTCTCGTGTTTCCAGAGCCACGACGAGCAGCGGCCAGGCGATACGAACCATGGCGTCGACGCCTTGATGTCGGTACGCCTGCCGGGCGAGGCTCATGATGGAATTGACGTGCGCTTTCGGGTCCGCAATGACAGGTGATATCGGGCTGTTCTCTGTGAGCCGGGACAGTAAAATAACAGCGGCGTGGTAATGGGGCACGATGCCTCGCAGATTGGCCACTAATCTGTGTGAATGGTCTGTGGAAGGCAGGAGTCCGCTGGCAACTTCCAACAGCTCACGGTATCGCGCGGCGATGAACTGAATCAGGAGCTTTGTGGCTTCAGTTTGATTTTGCGACTCTTCCACATCTCCAGCTCTCAGTGATTGGGCGACGGCTGCAAGAGAGTACCTGGCCCGGTAGCAGTACACCATCAGTTCGAAAACACTCCTGTTTTCGATGTCGTCCATCAGCTCGTTCTGCGGGTACGCGTTACCCCACATGATCCGAAACAGGGAATTTGAAAATGTGTGTAGGCTCTCAGTTCCCCCGGGGTCAGTACGTCCCAGAACTTCGTCCAAGGCTGCGTTGAACGATCCGCCGATGCCATAAGTTGCCGCGCTAGCGTCACACAGCGAGATCCATATCAGAATACGTGCCGAGTATAAGGAAAGTCCTTGCTCTGACCCGCGTCGGCATATGGCCAACGGTGTCGCCAATGTCTCCAGGTCTCTTTTGATATAATGCCCACGGTGCCGTAGAATCATGGCAGCACCATGAAAATGATGCGTGAGTCCCGCAAAGCCATCGCCACTGAAGTTTTGCTCATAGAGCAGCATAACATAGAGCGCCGTGAAACAGGCATCAAAATTAAAAGACTCGTCGCTTTCGGAGCCCGTCTCTATCTCCTCCTTCAGCCGCCCCAGGGCCGACGAGTAGTGGCATAGATGGCTCCAATCTTGTTTGTGGGGTGTTGTACTGGTCTGGTCTCGGGGCTGGATTGCCCGGCAGCCCAGTGCCAATACAGTGTGCATGACAAGCGGTTCGGATTGGGCAATATTGAAGATGATGGAGTAGACGGAGAATTCTGGATTCTTTGTGTGGTGGCGTCGTGCAAATATGGTACGAAAGTATCGTATGGCCTCGTGGTCTGTAGGCGTCAGACTGATGGAGCTGGGGCTGGTACTGAAAGCCGGCAGATGTAGAGTCATCTCCCCTCGGCTTGCCTGCGTTGGCGTCCTTGTGGACTGCACATCACGCTCAGCCGGGTTGCTGTAGTCGCAGAAACGGCGGAGTCGGCGACACCGTTGGCACTGAGGCTGCGCCTCGTCGCATTTGACTTTCTTGATACGACACGTCTGGCATCCTGTCCGGGACCGGCTGGCCTTGCGCCGGTCGCAACTACTAGGTGTGGCGGCCGGGGTTGAGTTCATCACCTGGCGTCGGCAAGAGCAGCTAGCGCAACTGCGCATCGGCAGGCTGGCTGAAATAGGTAAGAAAATTGTGAAAGAGTGAAAAAGTATTCGATGGGATGGAGGTCCGCGTCGGGCATCAAATAGTTGGCGCCGAGTCAGCTCAGCCGCTAACTAGGCTAGTTAAATGCTGAATGGAGACAGGGAGTTTTCAAAAAGTGGCAACTAAGCCTTGCGGTTGACACACTTTTTCCGCACTGTACTAAGTCAGTATTCCGGGGAGTGCCATTGCATATCTAGCCCGAGGTACTACACTGGGCTCAAGACTTCCCTCCTTGACATAAACTACACTACCACTATTACAAAATTCTTTCTAACAAATTTGGCCTGCTTGCCAAGCACTCGGTATATTTTCAATGACGAAGCCACCAGTCGACAACAAGGAGGCGCTTGCCATTGCACAGGCCTGGATCACGCAGGCGGATGCAGCCCTATATCAGACTAACCAGTCGCTTCACGCAAATCCCGAATTGGCCTATCAGGAGCACAAGGCACACAATAATTTGTGCAATTTTCTCGAAGACCAAGGTTATTCCGTTACTCGCAAGGCATATGGCCTAGACACGAGCTTCGAGGCCAGCTCCGGTAGTGGCGGTCGTGAGGTTGTCATATGCGCCGAGTACGACGCGCTGCCTGCGATTGGCCATGCCTGCGGCCACAATCTCATCGCCACGTCATCTATGGCAGCGTTTCTCGGGGCATCGAAAGCTTTGTCTAAACTACAAGTACCAGGTCGAGTTCGGATCCTGGGCACGCCAGCTGAGGAAGGTGGCGGAGGCAAGATCTCACTGATACGGGCAGGCGCTTTCAGCGGTGCTTCAGCGTCAATCATGTCGCACCCTGTCACCCCCGATAGTCTTTCCACAGACACAGAAGTCTCCGGCTCGGCAGCTTTGAATCTCGTCGCAAGCATTAAATTCCGAGTCGAGTTTCGTGGTAGATCTGCTCATGCGGCCGGTGAGCCGTGGAATGGACTCAATGCTTTGGACGCTGCCGTCGCGGCGTACAATAATGTCAGCCTTCTACGCCAGCAGATCCGCCCAGAGGAACGGGTCCACGCGGTGTTTGAAGACGGAGGCACTGTTCCCAATGTCATTCTAGACTACACACGCATGAATTGGTACATTCGCAGCCCAACAATCGAGCAAGGGGAGGAACTCCGCAACCGTGTTGCGGCGTGCATTGAGGCTGGCGCCAGTGCAACCGGGTGCAGTGTTGGATATATCCGGTGAGTGCTTCCGACATAACTTATCTGCTATTACACCATAGTAATACTGAAACAATGAATCAGGGCGGAAGATTACAAGAACGTCGTTGGAAACCGGACAATTTGCGAAACGTATTCGAGGGTAATGGCAATGGTCGGTCGCAAGGTGCTAGCAGAGCAAGAAAAGCCGCTTGTGGCGTCTACGGATATGGGCAACGTGAGCCATGAATTGCCGAGTATGCATGGCGCGTTTACGATTCCTGCGTGCCCTGGTGCAGCGCTTCACAGTAAGAAGTTTGCGGCGGCAGCTGGTGAGAGGGCGGGACACGAAGCCGCAATCGACTGCGGTACAGGAATGGCGCTGCTCGCTATTAACATTCTCTCCGATGATCGGCTGGCTGAGGAGATGCAGCAAGACTTCATCAACAAACGCGAATAGCTACAAACTCGAACAAAATCGTGAGAAAGGCCATATAAGCCTAATAGTAGCTGTGGTTGGCGATTGAAGTAAACATGATTCGGTACCGCGACCTTCATAGTGCATGTTCCGTGTTCCGACACTCAGCAACAGGTGCCCACCACTGACCAGTATGTACCTAGCCAGCACTAGCCTGCCGTGCATGGCAACAATATTTACTACATTACCTAGCGTGCTTAGTTACCTACCCGGCACGTAGCCACGCCAGAGCCATTCCACATCTGAATGTGTAAGGCTACAGACGGCTATAGACCAAGTAGATACACTGGACAGTAGGGCGCCAGAACCATTCTACGAAATGGAGACTGAAGATCAAATTGACGCATAGTCTTGCTCTGTGATTTTGCTCGTTCGCTCCGTTCTGTCTCGTACGACAATTGTACTCTCATATTCCAAGTGACCAGTGACCAGCGGCGCCGATTGAGACGCTGACTAACGTTGGTGATTAACTAACCAGTACGTAACTAGTCCTCGACAGAATAGCTGTGCACTTTAATACGTGGAGCGCGGCCTAACTATGCAGGTGTGCATGGAAGTGTATCACGAGTCACAGGTACGCAACAGGAAAGAACTGATTGAGAGGAAAGTGTAAGCGCATAGATGATAGTGCTCACTTCACAGTGGAATTTCTCGTACTTGCCAATCCTGGTGCAACTGAATTTTGACAGCTCACAAAAATTGCCTCCACAGCCACATTTACGTGAGACATCACGAACGCGTGCTGCGCGGGCCAACGCTGGCCTGGCGGCCCCGCCGCGGACCCTGACATCTTGCTTGTTTCAGCGGGAATGCGCCTAGGTTGCCGACGCATCTTTGGCAATGAAGACATTGAATCGAGGACAAATTAAAACTGGCACTTACTCTATTTGGCGAGGCCGTGCAACCATCCCACTCGCAATAGCCTGCCACTTTTGGAAAGGATCCGTGACTTGCTGTCAGTTGATTCTTGTCACGTACGGAGTACGTGACAAGTTACCACGCGACGGACCGCAGCTATCGTCAAGGTTCGGGGCTAGTGGTGAGGTAGGCGCTGTGGAGTTGGATCCGAGGAGTTCAATTCTGGGCACAGTCAGTGTGTTTCTTTCTCCCGCAAACGCTGTTGCCGCTCCACTGTCTGGCTAACGTTACCACAATGCAAAGGATATAATTCCTAGGCAAGGCTTTATTTGTGTGTTATTAGCTACCGGGGTTGGACATCGAATCGATGGCCAAGACAGCCAAGACGAGCAAGCATAATGTAAGCCGTCCCTTTGCTAAGCCCACAGACCGGCAGTTGGTCGCTATCTGCGTCGGTTGGCAAAAAGGGCCTTGTCTAATGAGGAAGGAGCTTATTGATCATCGACATCGGCCGTCGAATGTAACCATGGATGGGAACCTACAGAGATGGCAGTCTACCTTCCGGGAAGCTATAAATCGACCGAATCCCACGTCCCTATCATGTGTCAACTCAACTCAGCTTCTCAGGCACTTTTCGTTCCGTTTAAAAATCCAACAAGCCAAATTCTTCGACATCTTTAAACATGCTTTTCCAAATGTTGGGTATATGGCTCCTGGCGCCTAAAGCCGTTGCATTAGCTGGTAACGTCAGCCACCCACTTCTTGGCCCTACCCACATCTCGGCAGCGTTTCACACCAAAACACACACTTTTAATCTAGCTATATTATAGCTACTAAAGAAAATTAAAATATACTAAAATATAGATAATATATTTTCTAACTTAGTATTTACTATAAAAAAGTATTAGTATTTTTTATAAAATAGTTATTTTTAAAGAGATTTTTAAAGTTAAGGAAAATAGTTTACTAGTTATTCTACCTATTTTATTTTTATTTTTATTTTTTTAAATATCTTCTTTAATAAACTTATAATCTTAATAAAATAATTATATAAGACTCTTTTACTTATAATCTATATAAAAAGGATTTTTTTCTTATTTTTAATAAAAGCTTAATAATAGTTTAATATAAAGTACTTTTTTAAAATTCTTTTTTACTCTCTTTTTTAGGCTTTCTTAAATATCTTTATATATATAGAATAAAAAGACTATCTATTAATAGTCTTTATAATATATAGTTATATCTAATTATCTATAATTTTTTAAATATAATATATAAATATATTAAATAGTTAAATAAAATAAAAAAGTGTTAAGATCTCTGAGTACTTTTATAAGGTACTATTATTAAAGAGCTTTAGTTACTAGATGATCCTTAGGTTTTTAGAATAATAGTGGAATTATTGCTGCCTCCTCGCTACTCCCTTATTAACAGCCCGCAGCTATATAGTAGCTTCTTTACACGTAATACCTCTAGTTACCTATAACCTCCTACTAACTAACGTGCCCTATAGGTGCCCTAACAGGCTGCCCTTCCTTCTTACACGCCGTCCTAGCGCGAAGCCTTCTCTCCTTCTACTTCCCTATATACATATAGCTAATACGCTATTACTCTATACTACTTCTATCTTAGAGGTTCGCTTCTTATATAGTTATAGGGCTAGGGTTTACTTTATAATTTACTTTTCTCTTAGTAATATTATTACTACTTATATATTACTACTTATATATTATAGAGTTAAAGCTTCTTTATAGTAAGCCTATTATTTATTTAACTTAGTTTTAGCGCCTTCTAGCCTCCTTTATAATAAGCTTCACTTTATTCTTATATTATATACTATTTATCCTTCTTATTATCACTTCCTTTCTATTCTTAAGTTTAGCTGCCTTTTACCTTTATTCTCGCCTTCTTAGCTACCTTACTAGCCCTAATAAGCTCTTATAATAATAAATAGCTATTAAAGACTTAATTTCTTACTTCTTCTTTCCTTCTTCTTTTAATAACCTTAAATTATATATTTTAGTATTATCTTTATATTTACTTTATATATTATTATCTTATTTACTACTAACTTAATTTCTAGATTACTAAGTTTAGTTGCCCTACTACTATTTTTTTTTATATATTTATTTATTATTTAGTTTAATAAGGTTATAGCTAATTTATATATAAAATTAAATATATTTTTTTTTAAAAGAAATTATTATATAGGTTTATTACTTCCTTACTAGGTCCTTACTAACTTATTATAGGTCTACTATTCCTATTATAACCCCCTTCCCTTTTATATAAGTCTATATAAGTTTAAAGTAGGTTTATAGCTAACTTACTATTTAGTACTATATAGCTTTATATAAGTAAAAATAAGAAAGGTCTATATATTATTAGCCTATAAGTACTTCCTTATTATATTATTTTTACTATTAACTTATATTAAAGTTAAGATACTAAGTGTTATTACTACTTTAAGTAGCTTATTAATAAGGGTACCCTTTATTAATATCTATAAACTAATAGTAAGTACCTTTTTCCCTACTAGTTCCTTATAACCTAACTATAAGCTAGATAAGTTATAAAAGTGTTTTTACTATTAAGATAGTAGTAAACCTTATATTATATTTACTATAAGTAAGTAGTAAGTTTTTAACTTACTTTAAGTTGCCTATTATTATAGCAATTTAATAAGTAATTCCTTTTCTCTCTTCGCCCTTATTACTAACTTATTACTAAGGCCTTATTCTTAAAGGTCTTTTAACTTAAGCTTAGAAGGTACTAGGTTATACTAATAAGGTTATTATAACCTTATAAGGTCTAAAGCGCTATACTAACACTATTATAGACTAGGGCGCTTATACTAATACTACTATATATATATAGATTTTCTATATAAGAATAGCTTACTATTAGGGTATTATTACTATTATTATAGCTATAAGTTTACTACTTTCTTATAGTATCTTTAAAGTTAATTTATATATAGGCGGATCTTAATATTAAGGTCCTACTAGTACTAGCCCTACTAGATTTTAGTTAGGATAATAAAAAGGAGGAGGAGGAGTAGGCGTTATACCCTTATTATATTATTACTAGCTTTTAGGTAAAAGTGTTTTTAAGAAAAGTAGAGTTTTAATACTATAAGCTTAATTTAAGCTTAAACTATTTTTATAGTATATTTATAGTAATAAATTTATTAATAAAAATCACTATTTTTCCTTACTTCTCTTATACTTCTTTTTTACCTCTTTTACTTTATAAACTTAATTTATAGTTAAGACTATAGTCTTAACTTATACTTTTTAGGTAGTGTTAGATTTATAAAGTCGCTATACTTAACCTAAAAGTTTTCTATATTATTATAGCCTTTTTATTTTACTTTAAAGAGCTTTTATTTACTATTATATTTATACCTTATAATTTCTTTAACTATATACTTATTATTATTTTTAAATAGGGCTTATATATTTAGTATTATACTTTTATAGTAATTATATAGTTTAAAACTAGATATATTAAATATATTATAAATTCTTAAACTTTAAGGTAGATTTAGTTTATATACTTATTTAGCTATCCTAATTACTAAGATAATCTAAAAAGGTCTTATATACTTCTTTATAAGTTTATAGGTAGGTTATATTAGTTTTAGATTTTTTATTAATAGTAATACCTAGTTCTTTACCTTATATTCTTTAAGCTATTTTTTATTATTATAGTATCTTATATACTACTTATTAGCTTCTTATATATATTTTATAGTGTTTTTATATATAATAAGTATTTCTTTTATATATTCCTAAGTTTATATATTACCTATATTTAGGGTAGGTACTAAAGGGTAGGTAGGTATATAGCCTAGTAGTAACTTTATAGGTATATTATAGATTACTATTTACTAGCTTATATTATAAATAAATTATATTATAGATAGTTTTTTAACCTAATTAGTCTATTTAGTGTTATAGAATATATATAGGTAGTATTTTAGCGCCTAATTTATATATTCTATTAGGCTGTCTATTTATAGGTAGAATATAACACTAAGTCGCTACTTATACGCTATAAGGTAATAAAAGCTTCTCTAAAAGCTAGATATAAAGATACTACTTTAGTCTAAAACGATACCTTTAGGTGCTCTATATACTATAATAATTTTCTTATAGAAGATTTCTATAAGTCTATTACTAAATAGGTATATATTTATAGTAATATAGATATTATATTATATTACCCTATTTATTATTACTAGTATTATATTATATTTACTATATTACCCTTATTATTCTAATAATCTAGTAATAAAGTCTATTAATATTTCTTTAAATAGGTAAGATAGTAGTAGTAATAGTATAAAAAGGCTATAAAGTTAATATATTTTAGGTTTTATTATTTAATATATATAATAGTATTTTATATATATATTAATATTATATCTTATTCCCTACTAAAAGAAAAATATAGCTATTTTATATAGTATCTAGTAAGTTCCCTAATATCTTATAGTAAGGTTATTATAATATAATTATAAGATCTCTACCCTCTCTCTAAGTAGTATATAGATTCTCCCCTTATTTACTAAAAGACTTACTATATTTACTATTTAATAGGCTCCCTAAATTCTTAGGTCTTCCTTATTACTATTATATAGTACTTTCTTAGTTTATTTAATAAAGATATCTCCTTATTAAGCTACTAGTAGCTACTTTTATAGTGTTTTCTTACTTAGTATATTATTTATATTATTACTATTTCTTTATAGTATATTCTCTAGTTACTTATTACTCTTAACTACCTAGGTGCTCCTCTAACTTACCTTAGTATAGTAAATTCTTATATTATACCTATTATTCCCTATTTATATAAAACAGTTTAAAAAGTATAATAGTAGTTATTCTATATATAGCTTATTTATATCTATTTTATAGTCTACTTAGTATAATAAAGTATCTATAAGGTTATACTTACTTAGTCTAAAAATAATTTTAAAGTTATATAGAGATAGTTTATTTATTATTACTACTTATCTATATAATAGTGTCTTTTTCTTTATAAGATAGTTATAATTTAGGTAGTTTATAATAATATTAATAATTACTATTAGGTAAATTAGGTAGTATCTTTACTAATAGAATACTATTAAAATTACTAGTATCTTTATATTTAGTATTTAGTAATTTAGTTTAACTCCTTATAGCTTCCTTAATAAAAATACTATAAAATACTAATAAGTTCCTTATAATTATAATAGTATTATTTTAATTATAAAGTCTAATATATCTATTTTTATATATATATAGGCTTTTAGATTAAACTATATAAATATAGGCGCTTTCTTAAATAATAGCTTAAGGTATTAGAACGCCTATAATTTATAGATATTTAGTATAAATTTTATTAGTACGCCTCTTTTTATTTTTTCTATTAGAGGTACTATAATTTTACTAAAGTTCTTAATAAATTATCTATAGAAATTTATAAACCCTATAAATACCTAGATTTTTTTAATAGTAGTAGGTTATAGCTAGTTTACTACTCTTTTAATATATTCTAAATCTATTTTAATTTTACCTAGTTTAATAATAAAGCTAAGGAATTTAATTATATTTATATTAAACTTACACTTTTTTAAGTTTAAAAATAGTCTAGCCTTATATAGCTTTATAAAGACCTAATAGATATACTATAAATAGTCTATAAGGTCCCTACTAAAGACTAAAATATTATCTAGGTATATAATATAGATATAATTAATATCCTTATATAGGGTAGTATTAATATATTCTTAAAATAATATAGGCGCTTTAATTAGCCTAAATAGTAATACTAAGTACTTAAAGTGTCTAAATTAATAGTAAAATACTATCTTTTACTTATTACCTTTATAGATTCTTAGCTACCTATATATATCTTTTATATCTAGCTTAGTATAGAACTTAGCGCCTTATAATTAATTAATTATTTCTATAATTAGAGATAATAATACCCTATTTTTCTTAGTAATTTAGTTAAAGCTATAATAATTAATATATAAGTAGAGTTTTCCCCCCTTCTTTAATATAAATAAGATAAGAGCTCCTACTAAACTAGTAGATCTTCTAATCTATCCTTATTTTAGCCCTTTATTAATAAAGTTATATAGCTTATATAGCTCTCTTACTATAAGGGGGTAAATAAGTCCTTATAGTAATATCTTATTATCTTCTAGTTTAATAGTATATATAGGCTTATATAATAGTAGTAACTTTATAGCTTTTTTAGGTAAAAAGAGCTCTATAAATTCCTAGTATTCTTATAGTAACCTTATATATATTCCTTTTATAGTTATAATAAGTAGGTCTAGCTAGCCTCTTACTAGTATTATCCTAAATTTAGTGTTCTTTATAGCCTTTTAAGCTCCTTTTAAGTTTAACACTATCTTAATATCTTTTATATTAATATTATAGTTCTAATAGTCTAGGCTATTATAAATTAAAATATTTTATTCTCTAATCTATTATTAACTAAAAATAAAGTCCTTTAAGGATATTATAACTAAAAAAGGAACTTATATCTCTTTTCTATACCTAAAGTTATCTATAACTTATAGCGTTTTTATAACTTCCCTATTTACCTAGACTCCTTTTTTAGTTAAAAGATATATTAGTATAGTTAGTTTAAAAAAGCTATAAACTTCTAATCTTTTAACTATACACTTATTAATAATATTTAAATTACTCCTTATATTAATTATTATTATTACTTTTTTTTAGCTATATCTTATTTACACCTTTATTATAACCTTATATTAAGGGTAGATTTAATAGTAAACCTTATCTTATTATATCTCCTTTATATAGTAGTTCTTAATTAGGCTATTATTTAGGTATATTACTATATTTTTACTCTAAGCTACCCACTTTATCTTAGTAATTTTTAGCTAATCCCTATACTTATTAGTAATATAACTTCCTCCTTTATAGATAGTATAATTATCTATAAAGTAGTTTCTTTATAAGTAGTTACTTTTATATTTAAAATATCTTATAGAGAAGTCTTTACTAATATATAGTATATTTATAATATTCTAGTTACTTTATAGCTTATTTTTATCTAATATAGTAGGTTAAGGCCTTAGGATTATCTTAGTTTATAAGATTATACCTACTACTCTTTTAGTATTCTCTATATAGGACTTTAGCTTTTTTTATATTATAGGATTACTATTATTACTTATTACTATTTAGAGCTAATAGCTAAGTCCCTTTAAGGCTATTATAATTTAGAAGCTAAGAGGTAGAGAATCTAGTAACTCTATTATAGCGTTCTCTATATAATATAGATATTTCCTTATTAGCTTATTAGTATTATATTTACACCTTAGGAGGTTATAGGTTACTTACTACGCCCTAACATTCTTATCCCCTAGTTCTTCTTTATACTATAAGTTAAAGTCTTCTTAGGTAACTCCTCTATAAGTTCCTTATAAAGTTATAGTAAAGTAGTAGGCTTATTATATCTATATATCTCCTTAAAGGCACTATACTATATATATTACCCTATTAAGGTTATCTATATAGTCTTCTATATATGCCTAGAAGTACGTCTATAAGGTAACTATAAAGCTTATATACTCTTAGAATAATTGTTTAGTAAATACTATACTAAAGAGCTTTATTATTACTATACGTTTCTTATAAATTAGTTCCTTTAAGAGGTTTTCTAATTTTAGAGTTATTATAATTAGATACCCTTTTACTAGCTACTTATAGTATACTACTAGTTATACTTACTTTTATTCTTTTACTACTTTTTAGATACTAACTTATATCTCCTTTACTATTATTAAGCTAATAGCTATACTTACTATACTACCTAGTAGGTTAGACTAAACTAGTAATATTATTTATTATACTCTTATAGTAGTCTCTTTACTTACTTATAGTAAGGTAATAATTTATTTAGTTATAGTACTATAAGTAGTTTAGCGTCCTATATACTAGGTAGTAGCGATAATCCTATAAGGTGCTATTATTAAAGAGCTTTAGTTACTAGATAATCTTTAGGTTTTTAGAATAATAGTGGAATTATTACTGCCTCCTCGCTACTCCCTTATTAGCAGCCCGTAGCTATATAGTAGCTTCTTCGCACGTAATACCTCTAGTTGCCTATAACCTCCTACTAACCAACGTGCCCTGTGGGTGCCCTGATAACTTTATACTTAAACCTTAATACTTTATTTTTTTATTTTAAAAGAATTACTACTATTTAGAAGAGTTTAGTTTAAGTATAAAAAGGATAGAGTATATAGAAATCTATAGAAAGAAATTAATTTATAATATTATTTCTTTTATATATAAAAAGTGGACCTAGGGTAGGTGGGTAAAAAGTTGTACTTTTGGTGTAAAAACGCTGCCGAGATGTGGGTAGGGCCAAGAAGTGGGTGGCCGACGTTAGCATCCCCAGAGGCCGCTACGTTCGACGAGACCACAGCTCAGGCAACTGGTGTGGTCAAGTCCTTTATGGCAAAGACTTTCGAGATGTATCTGCGTCTTGGGTAATGCCAGAATCATCGCCTCTGCCTGCCCAGTACTCTGTGCAGCCAATCTACAATTATCAATGGGTTGGAATTGACGGAGCCACCGCAAGTTGTCAGGCCATCCTTCAGGCTGGAACGTATGCCACGGTCAGTTGTGATGAGCACTTCAACGATACTTTCCTCGGGATGGGCTTCTAGCAAACTTAATCCACGGTTCTTACTGAGACGAGAAAGATGCAAAACAATGCCCTAAGTTACGGGTTTTGGTACGAATTCTACCCAAAGGACTCCTGGCTTATGGATGAGCCAGATAGTTAGCATGGCCTCGCCTCTTTCGCCAGTAAATCCAAGCTTACAGTGGCTTTATTAGTCAGCCCCGGAGACAGCGTTTTCGTGCAAGTCAAGGCGCACAACACCACATCAGGTTACGCGTGAGTACTGACTAAATTCTTCTTCGAGGTTTAAAATTATGACTATTTCGACAGATACATGAAAAACCTCTCTACTGGAAAGGACATCACGATTAACTTGGAAGCTCCTGCTGGCTCCTCTCTGTGCGACTCAACAGCCGAGTGGATTCAGGAAAACGCTACTGGTGGCAATAGCGGCGACGCCGGCCTGGCACCTTTCAACACCTTCTCCTTTGACTACTGCCACGCGTTAGATGTCAGCGGAAACAACTACAACCTTCGAGGATCTGAGAAGTGGTTCATGCAACCCAACGGCAACACCATTTGCTATCCTTCAAATGTTTTGGGAGGTTCCGTCCAGATCAACTACAATGGACCACGCGCGTAAAGAGCAGCTACTGCAACTGGACGGCAGCCTAACTTAAAGCTAGTGTGGTGACATTACGTTGGGCTTCTTTTCTTCTATTATGGATGCGCATTCTGAGTCGGCTAAAAATTCTTAAAAATAAGGCAATAGTTAATGTTACTGCAAATGTGTCGTTTTCTGTTCCACCTCGCATTGCAATCCTTTCTACTGCCAGTGCTCAGATTGTAGCCACGTGTCATTGTTGGAGAACGTTAGAGCGTTAATTTCACCAACAACTCAGCGCGCTGTTGGCTGTTGCTTGTGTGGAAGCCAGGTTGGATGGCAATCTGATTGCCTCCGCCAAGATCGGCGCTTTCCGTGTCGCAGTTAGTCCAGATGGTGTTGATTGCCTGCTTAGGACCTCCGCCAAGACTAAGAATTTGCTAATCAGAAAAATCTATCAGAAATACCAACGGTTAAAATGTATACGTACAAGCCTTAGCGTGCATTGAAGTAAATCTCTTCGGCGATGTTGCTGCAACACCATCTGGCCGGCAGGAACAGCGCCAGCATAGACTGCGACACCAGCGCAAAGTGACGTAAAAACCCATATTATGAGTTGGAGATTCTTGGAATAGGTAAATGTATATATGAAAGCTATTTTCTGGGAGACTGGCTTTTTATGTGTGCCACGTGGGCATCCTGGAACCGAGTGATCCTCTGTTGTTTAATTGGCTAGCTAAAGCGATTCTCAGTCAGTGAGCCCTATTTCCCGTGGGCTAGACGGTGTTGCTTGATAACGAAGTCAACATTTGGTCAATGGCGCTCAAGAGCTCGCCCTCGCTGGATCTGCGACCAAATATTTGCGACCGAAAATTCGTCAGACCTTCGACTAATACTAATACTTACTGTTGGCTTCTGAACGCCGTTATAGCGCCAGCCGTTGGTGTGAAAGCTGGGCACACTTAGTGAGGCGCTTGATGTAATTATCCACTGGCAGTGTGGCTTGGCATAAGTTAATGAGATCTCAGTATTAGCTTTAAGGTGACGATGACGACACGTGCGGCAATGACATTGATGTATGACTTAGGAGAGGGCCTATACTGTGATGACGCCCTCGTTGTAGACCGCAGGTACGTTACCCGACAAGAATGATCCCGACAATGTTATTGTGTGATCCTTCATGTCCAAATCAAGATACGATATGTACAAAAGACTCTACGTTGAAGAATGCGGTTATTGTTGTATTGATCTTTTAAACTTTCTTGATCGGGCTCGTTTAACTCATGCTTTGGCGAGGATAGCTCGACTTTCCTTCTGCACCAGAGACGCAGAGCCAGGGTTAAGTGGTATTCAAATATTTGTAACTATCGCGCTTGATATACTGATAGAAGCATCTCTGACTCACTTTGTTGTTTTCGCTCACAGTGAAAGACAGTCTCTGTAAGCTTCTTGCTCATGGTAAAAATGTGAATGGTCCTTGCCAGCAATCGTCCCAGGATCCTTCTCCCCGAAGCCAGAAGCACTGCAATCGGGCCAAGAGTCGAGGAGGTATGCAGCCAAACTCATGCTGCATGTCAGTCAATAAACGACCAACTAACGCTCTCTCAGAATAGGTGCCTTTGTCCGCAGCGTATCCAGCAACTGCAACCGGCCACAAGATACGGGTACTTAAATCCCGATCGAACTCTACTGCCTCGCTAAGTAGGTGAAGTAAACTAATACGTTGAGCGGAAATTTGGGCTGAACTCCAAGAAGCGAAATCGTCATCAACCGCCGAAGCTGGAACACAAGCGCAGCAATATATACCAACTGCGGCTTTAAATATCTGTGCCAGCAGTAACGCAACGCGTCCTCTTGGTATACTGTATGATTCTTGCCAAGTATCTGCAGAGAACGCTTCGACCTGCGCGGAAATCCTTTGCGCATGTCGCATCACAATCATGCCACCCGAGCCTGTGTGCGCCATGGTCCTAAGTCGCGAAATTTCGAGGATCTGGGCCCAGAGAAAGCTCGGGCAAGGAAAGTTATTCTCCAGCGTAAAACAGTACATGTCTTTCAGCTCTTTATCACTAAAGGCGTATATCTCGTCAAGCTTGGCAGCGTAACTGGTAACTGTGTTCGAGAGCACGCCGCAACTATTTCTGGTTAATTGAAAAGGTCTCTAAAATGTGGAGGTACTGGTTCAACGAACAGTGTCATGCAATGAATCGCATTGCCGAGGCCGACCTGCCTCTTTGCAAGATTCATTGGTGTTCCACAAAGCCGGAGAATACCTAGGAACCCGCGAAGATGAGCTCTTCCGCCAGCTAGGTTGAGATACTCCTGATTGAAACCCAAAGATTAGCAAACGCTAGAGATAGCTGAAATTAGGGGTTGGATGCCATTACTTCGATTCCTGTCATGTCACAAATCCTCTGGAGGACTTTGTTTTCCACAACATTTTCTATGTCGGTCACTTGCCGGCTGAGGGTTCTAACTGAACTGCTCAATAGATGCCCGAGCCGGACCCAGAGATGCACTGATGATGGCGTCGGCTTCGGCAGGGTATTTTCGACCCCAGCAATATGTGAGAGTCGCATACAGAGCGAATTGGCAATAATGATATCATTGGATGGATTATACGGCTGCGTCCGACACAGTGCCCTGTGGGTGCTTTCTGCGAGATCGGTGTCTCGCTGATCTCTCTGCACCACGGTGTTACCTCCCCAAGTTAGCATGTATGTATCTCCATTTTAGATTGAGGTTGATGGGACCAATGCCAAGATTACAAGAGGAATCGGGTTTGTCTAGGCGGCAGATGCAGTCAATCAATGATTGCCCGACTTACAGAAATGCACAGCTTCAAAAGCCGCCCATCCTTCAGGGATAAGCCACACGGGTACAGGACCAGTGAAAAATGATTGATTGTACCAGGGCCCCGAACTTGCATACGTGGCCAGTTGAAGTTCATAAAGCCCTCGTCGGTACTTTGTTGTGCCTTCATTCTCCGCCCACAACTGTTCATCTTGCCTGCCTGAACGGTAGCCAGGCTGCCGATGAGGAAGCCCATGAAGCCAGGATCTCTCACAATGGGGTTTACCCGGAAGTGAGTCAGCATTGCCAACTGAGTGGTTCATTCCTGCAGGGTTGAGCTCATAATGGCATGCCATATTGCGCTTTGTGCAGCTCGCACATTTAGGCCTTCGTTCGTCACATCTTACGCGGCGTATCCTAACCCAGGATGCGTCCATTAGTGACGACCGCATAGATGACGTGTTGCGATTGCTCGGTTGGAGAACCAGGAACCCCCTCACGACGACTGCGAGAAGGCGTACGGAAAGGGGGACCGAATCCTGCAGTGGCGCCGCTCGGCCTCGATCACAGGGACGAAGATACAAAAGAAGAGGAGAGAACTTCAAGACTCACCGGCAGCCAAGACAGCCCGTTTTTGCTCTCGTTGCCCACTGTTTCTTCCGCCGCTGAGTCGAGGATGGCGCCAGCGACACGAGAGGGATTTGGCCAGGGTTGGTATCGCGTTCGGTTGACCGTCTTCCACGTTCTAACGATGTTATCGGCATGACGTCTTCAGGCTTTCGCTCTCTAGAGTTGGAAGAGACAGTCGCTGCGGAGTCAATCGATCGGCAGCCTTGAGCTCAGGCTGTAGGCAGGCCAGATGAGTCGTCACGGGGGGCGGGGATTTTCTGTGACCGGCAAATGCGGCCTGTTTTACTACCCAGCGGGATGGGGGGCGGGAACGGCGGAACCTTGCTAGCAGCGACAGCTACGAGCCTGAGCGTTTCCCCCCGACACAATACAGAGTATCATTAAAAACAAATTTGCAACCAGCCTTTCCCGTTGCCCATGCCTTTTGCATCATTAGTTCTACGACTGCTCCGATTGCACGTGAAATTGCTATTGATTCTGGGCCCTAAAAGTGGCAATCTGAGGACGTACTAAGCACCTAGCGCTGCTATGTTCTCAGAAGCTAACTTAGCATGGTGGTGACCCAACCACTACTTAACGTCGGCCGCCCCTAAGCCGTCACCCCCCCTAACCGTCAGCCTCAACGCACCCACTCTATCACCATAACTACCTTTTAGTAACCGCGTTTTCTTATATAATAATATTTATTCTCTATTAATTTTAGTGTCATTTAATTACTATAAGTAATTATACCTAGGAAAGCCTAAATAATACCCTATAAGACGTTTATAGTAGTGTTAGTATCTCTATAAGCATAAAGTGATAGGGAATTCCTTAGATAACGCTATCTAGTCGCGTTAATAGAGCCTTAACTAACACTATTAAGAAATTCTTTTACCTTCTTATTATTCCTACTATTAAAGATATCTAACTAGTATAATAATATAATATAGATAAGATAGGCCTTATAATAAGCTAAAAAGATAATAGCTTTATATTAGGATTAGCTATAAAGAAGATAGCTATTAAGAAATAATCTAAGCTATATTATTAAAGTATAATCTTTAAGTATATCTTAGTTACTAGCTAGAAGCTTAACCTATTAGTTATCTTTTAGGGAAAGACTATATAATAATAGTAGTTTCCTAATAATTTAAAGCCTTTTAAGAAGTAGAACTTTAATACTTCTAATAAAGGCTAAATAAATAATACTATTACTATCTACTAGCTTAAAATAATCTTTATCTTAAAGATAGTAATAAAGAAACCTTTCTACTAGTTATTAGTTATTAATAGTTATAAAAGTTATTATATAACTAAATTTCTATATAAATATTATATTAATAATATTTTTATCCTTTTCTTACCTACCTATAGCTCTTATATCTTTTAACCTCTTAATATAGCTATTTTTAGCCTAGTTTAAACCTATTATTACTAGTAGGTTAATTACTAACTTTATACCTCTAACTTAGTACTAATTAGAAAGTAGATATTCCTTAAGTGTTATATAAAGACTTAAAAGCTTAGGATAACTTTAAAAAATATAATTATAGGCTAAAAGGTGTTAGGGCTATAGCTAGAGAATACTATAAAGCTACTTATAAGCCTATTACTAGTTTATAAGCCTTTACTACGCCTAATTACACTAAAAACATAATTAGAGTAGCTTCTTAATTATATAAATATACTATTAAATAGGTAATATATAAAGAGGTTATTTTCTAACCTTTTAGCTAGTAAGAAGGACTCTCTAATAGCACGTCTTATTATAAGGAAGGTATAGAAGAGATTTAATATATAAGATAGTATTATTACTACTTTAAAGACTAATTTTATTAGGCTTTAAGAGAAAAATAAATAGGCTATAATATAGAAGCGTACTTAGGTTCTCTTAAACTTAAATAACTTATTTATTAAAGTTATAAACGTAGAAATAATATATTACTAGCTTAATATATAACTACTTAATACCTATAAGCCTAGTATAATTAACTTAGAAGAATTTAAATTATCTAATAATAAGGCTATTAAGACTTAATTTTTTAATAATAATTTATATTTATTTGGTTGTGTTATAAGGCATTAAAGTGACATAGTTGTGTCGCGTTAAGGCTGACGGTCAGGGGGGGTGACGGCTCAGGGGTGGCCGACGTTACTAGCGCGCGAGGTGTACTGACCCAACTATGCCAGTAGAAACATAAAGAGACGGCGCGATTTATCCAGCTCAGTGAACTTTGTGTGAATACTAGCGGACTGCCTTTATTCCGCGCCAATGTTCTGCCTGCCGTAACTAGCTATTGCCCTAGGCTCTGCGAGTTATGGTACTAGCCTTCCGATACAATACCATTCTGCACGTGGAGGGTTACGAATATGCTCAGAACAGTGGTCGATTGGAAATTATTTACAATCTTACTGGGGAGCATTCAAATAAGACTCGGATGCGCCGTTTATCCAATTTCACAGAAGTCCATGTCGCCGTTTGTAGCACCCCTACATTCTAGACTTGTGGAATTCCTCTACCCACGCCCTCACAAACGCGACCTCCTCGTTGTGCACGTCCACAATCTGCTTCGGAGGGTAGCCAGACTTATACTCGCTGGCCGGGATATCCGATTCGTCCCAGTGGTGAGTTGCAGGGTCAATGAGAATGAACGGTTGTTCAGTTGTCGACTTGCGACCGGCATTTTCGCCAAGACGGTGCGGTGTTGCCCCACGCCAGGGATCCTGTTTGCCATCGAGAATAGCCAGGCGTGGAGAAGAAAAGTTGACGCCGCCCAAACGATTGATAGACTCCACGTTTGGCGGGTCAGAGATACCAAAGGCCTGTTGGCATCCGGCGGAGCGGTCGTCTACTGTTACCGCTCGAGAGAGGATACCTCGGATGTCTTTAGGTACACCGGCACCGGAAACAAAGAATCCCCATCTTTCATGCTTGTCAGGTGAGGCACTTCGCAAGATTATAATAGGACTGGAGTCTCAAACTTACTGGGTGCATGTCTGATAGAACCAACTATAGCCGTCGTCGAGCTGCGCATTTCGCTGGCGTAGCTCTATTTTTTTAGACTGTTCATCAGAGTTACGTTGCTGGAGACCAACGTAGTTCAGAAGTGTGGTCGTGGTGTCTGTATTAAACCCTGCGTCTTGCACGAGCTGCTCCGCCGTGGAGCGACTATTTTCTAGGCCTGGGTATGCAAGCTCCTGTGAGGTGATTGTGGCACAGTAGGTGCTCAGAGAGTTGTCGCTCTCCCCATGTACCCAACTTTCGCCTTGCAGTGCAGAGAACGGATGAGCAATGTTCGAGCCAAACGAGGAATCGCTGGTAGACGAGTTGTAGCCAAAGAGATTTTTGACGGTGCTGGCTCTTGAGCTATCCTCACTGAACAGTGCCGTATCGACTACATACGTCAAGTTGGACATGATGGCACCACAGTTGCCCGGGGCAAAAAGCCTGGTTGCCTCAGTGTACTCCCAGTAGTCATAGACTGCCCTGGTGACGCCCGAGGAGGATATGGCGCCCCAGTAGGCCTCTGGATACAACTTGCGAGTGATGGCCGCATATGCTCCTGCGTAGGAGCCACCGTAAATAATCCACGGCGTGTCAGCAGATGTAAGATTGAGGTGCTCCATTCCAGGGAATTGCACATTCTGTGCAAAATAGGCAGCATCGGCCGTAGCCTGTTCCGTTGTGAGAAAGCGATAGTTCTCGCGGGACAAGTCAGGAACCGGGAAACTAGTGCCATAGTAGCGATGCTCCAAAACAAGCACAATGCCACCAGTAGCCCTAGCAAGGAAGGGCCCGATGCCATTGTTCAGAGTGGGTTTCCGGTACTCAGCAGCTGCCTCTCCCGCCGCAATGACTATGACAGGACCACCAGGCTCATAATGAGAGGTTTCCAGAAAGTAGCGAAGAGGAAACAAGTCGTCTGAGTGCGGCTCATACTGCGTGTCGTTATGAAAGTGGTCCACAGGCACAGAGAAGTTGCACTCCTGTATATTGGAGCTCTTTAAGGCAGCACCTGTGTGCGGGACTCTGGCGGTGTCGAAGTTGCTTGTTGGAAGGCCGTTTGGCCTGATTGCTGTTGCCGACTGGGCAGTGAGGAAGATGGCGGCTGCATGACAAAGGCGAAGACTCCACATGATGGCCAAAGTGAGTGCCTCTCACGCCACAATCGAGTTATCAGAAATGGGCTACGGAGTAGTAACACAAAATGGCAAAAGAGATGCTCATTCTTTAGTAGTTTTCCCACAGTTGTAATCATGCGATGGCAAATTTGCCACTTAAGTGGTAAACTTCCCGGCCTGCCTCTTCAGGAAGGTCACTAGCTTCCCATTGTTACCATCCGTTACTACCATCCACACAGATAACGGAGACATGATCAAGATTTGTACGTAAGAAGTATTGCGATCGACAAGTCTCTTTGGAGCTCGATTGCAAAAAAAAAAATTGGTCGTCGACTTCGGCAAAGAACAAACGGTTTCGCAGGCTATAATACTCCGTCTCCTGGACTTTTAGAAGTAGGACCTCTTAGTCGTATAACTAGCAGCACGAGCGGTATCCGCAGAACCTTTGGAATTACACGTTTACTAGTTGGTGGGTGCGTGGCAGCCAAGCACACCAAGGCCGAGTTACAGGTTTGCAGGGGCCGATGCGGGGCATCTGCCTCTAGGGTGCGGCTAGTCTCGCAAAACAAAGAGCTTTGCTGTGGAAGTGTATCGTGTGTGCTGCGACATTCTTCAACTACATTGAGAAAGTGGCATTGCATATTGAGATCTCAAATCGTCGATGAGACTACCCCTCGACTGAAGGCGGAGCGTTGGCAGTTTAAAGCTGATACGTATACTGGGCTTACATGCTTTCACGTCGATGGTCAATTTCTGAACCTGTTTTACTAGGATACCAGCCAACGATGATATGGAGAGGAATTATCTGTATGCAGATTGTATTATTTGCTTTGCATCATAATTATTTAAATAATGAGCCCTTCGGCCAGCTATCCCATTGTCGTTTTAGACCACGGCTGTCTTGACAGGTGCAAATGTGTCTTGGTTGTAGACGCCAGCGCGGGAGTAGACATCCTTGTACTTTTGTACGACATAGTCCTCGACACTCACAGGGGCATATTTCTCGTCGTCAGATTTGGCACGGCATTTGTCCAAGCATTTGATGATGAAGTCTGGGTTGCCGTTATAGTTGAACGGAATACTGTATCGCTCAGTTCCCGAACGGTTGATGACACGATGGACGTTGGAGATGTAGACATCATTTGTCCACTGCTCGAATAGGTTGCCCATGTTCACAACGTAAGCGCCCTCAACGGGGGGACAGGGATACCAGTCTTTGGCCTCATCGTCCCAGACCTCAAGGCCCGCTACGTCGCCTTGGAGGAGTAGCGTAATAACACCAAAGTCTCGGTGTGCACCGATTCCTATAATTTGTTAG
This sequence comes from Akanthomyces muscarius, assembly GCF_028009165.1. Classification (NCBI taxonomy): domain Eukaryota; kingdom Fungi; phylum Ascomycota; class Sordariomycetes; order Hypocreales; family Cordycipitaceae; genus Akanthomyces; species Akanthomyces muscarius. Next base: position 774,960 of record NW_026611615.1, on the reverse strand, counting down.
CCAAGAGCAGTTATTTTTGCCACTTGCCGGTACTACATATGACTCCTTAGCTGAACTCCTTAGCTGAACTAACCTCGTTGCAGCGCGTGCGCATCAGGCGGCTGAGGGGGGTAGTGAAGCATCTTGTAGAAGCACATAGGATCCTTGCAGAACTCATCAAAGTAGCTCGCATCGTACCCAAGACTCATAGATGTGGCGCGAAGTACTTCCTCTGTAAGCTTGGTAATTTGATCCAAATAGTCCATGCAGATTTTGCGAAAGGGCTCCCCGAGAGATTCGGGCCAGACGTTCGGGCCATGAGCGAACTTTTCAGCCTTCACTTGCGGGTGGTCCAAAGGCAGATCACGGGAAACGTAATAGCCTTCCTTCAGATCAGGTCGCGTATTGGCTTCGATCATTTGGCCATGCATAACCTCGTAGCCACGGTTGTACTTGTTCTATATTACCGAGTTAGACTATTGTGGTGAGGAGGAACACTGGGAGCTCCTAGAGCCTACCTTGGATTTGTCCAGTTTCATCTTCTCACCCTTGTCGAGAGCAAAGAACTCTTTGGATGCCTTCATGATGTCTCTCTGAAGCTGCAGAGTAATACCATGATTGACGATTTGGAAGAATCCCTGTGTGGTACAGGCCTCGTGGATTTGATCCGCGACATGTTGCATACGCTTGGCGTCGCCAGAAAGAAAGTCCGAAAAGTCAATGACGGGGGGCGACTTGAGAGAAGGCATGTTGTAAAAATTATAGTTGCCAGATGTAATGGTATAAAGAGAAAACAATGTATCTTAGATATCAGGTGATGGTTCCTGTAGATGTGTGTTGCTTTAGCCTGTGAATGGTGTTGTAAATAGAATCTGTTTCTGTGGAGGATTACCCCTTTATATAGTTCTATCAGTCGAACATAAGAGCCTTCATGCGCTGCATGGCAGTAAGCAATGCGCAAAGCCCTTTGAGGCTCGCGCAGTCAGCTGCTCCAGAGAGACAGCAAGACGTCTGCAGAGTTATGTCGGATTAGTCGTGGCCGATATATCCGGGGATCGCATCAGAGCAAGCATCCACCAGCCGAGAACTCTGCTCAACTTTTTTTTCTGACTGAATAGTTGCATAGGATGAGGCCGACTCACTTCCGTGAGGTAGCGTGATCGTCGCCAAGCGTTTTCCACACCAGGGTGTAAGGCTAAGAGATCTCTTCCGAGTTGCGCTGGCTAGGGTTCAGTAGCGGGGCACTTTGTCAAGCTGAATTGGGGGCTATTCTGGCATCTGAGCTCTGAAATGTGTCGATCCAAAACTCAGCTTGGACTAGTCAAGATCCCACCCCCTTGTCAGACTAGACCAGCCGGCCTCGCGCGCAGTTACCTGAAATACTTTGGCAATTTAGCCACTCTAAGAAGCATAAGCCGATTATGTCATGGTTGGTATCGCCATCTAGGCTTGCCTAGCTGATGCGGCAAGCGAGTCCCGGTAGGATTCCCGTGCATAAACGAAGGATTATGCCGGTACTTTGAGAGTTTGTGATTTCTATGATCAGCGGATGGCAAACATGCGTCATCATCGAATCCTTCGAAACAGAAGCCGAAATACGTAGCGGGACGCGAAATCATACGAATGATTGCAGATCACAGCAGATGCGTGAGGCCACAAATGGGTGTGAACAGCCATTGACATTCAATCAGGGATTGTGCTTATTGCTTATGTGTAACATTTGGTGAGCTTGGCGAGCGCGCAAGACGCACTTTCATGTATGTTCTTCTGCTACAGTTTGGCCTCATTGATTGACAAGAGTTGTAAAAAAGGGTTTACGGGGAGTCACGCGAAGGGAGCGGCATCCATTTGTGGTAGCAGGTATTAGACAACAGAACAAATTCAGCTTCAACGAGCAGGCGGTTTGATCATCGTCACCTCGTCTTTTTCTAATCTGGAGACAGGGCTTTGTATAACATACTACATAAAAACTTACGAAGAATAAAATCCCGCCATGGACCTTAACGCTGGAAAATATGGGCGTTGTCGTTGATGAGCCTTATCTGCTCCTTCCGGAACGTGTCAGGCTCTAAGTGACTCTGGCCGGGCTTGAAAACGAAGTTGTGGGGGTTTTCCTTGCCATAGACAGGCCATTCTGGCTCTAGTCCATCCCACTGGCCCTGTCGACGCCATGAGTTAGGGTCGTGGTCCACGATAAAGCTGACCCAAGAGCGACTTATAAGTTTTGCGAGCTGGAGGTAACTGTCTGGTTTTCCGGTGAATGGCAGCGGGTGAATTGGTAGGTGGTATCCTAAGCCCTTGGTGTTGTCAAAGACAAATGATACCTCATGAAAATGAGTTGGGGCCTGCTGTCCATGGGGGATGGCATCAAAGCGGTAGCAATACGCCGGCATACCAAATCGCGCAGCTGCTTCACACATAGACCTGCGAGGGGCGATGAAGACTGCATCACCAGCAAAGGTAGATGCGCGAAGATCTGCAGTGAGAATGAAAGTTATTAAATTGTACGCGGCGACAGTCTTAGTCAGTCTAAGTGAACTTACAGGTAGGACTCATGCCATCAATTCGAGGGCTTTCATAGTTCGTGCAGTTGCCATCTGGCGCGTCAGGACAAATGCTTGGCCAGTAGGTCTCGAAAAGCCGATCTGCAAGCTTGGCGGGCAGTCCGAGTTGGTAAGGGCGGCCGGTGAAGACTTGCGGGTCTGTATGCGACAGTTAGCTAGGTTCGAAGGAAGCTTAGGACTACAGAGAATGTAGTACGTTTGAGGTAGGTCAGAAAGTCTTCAGGCTTGTCCTCAAGTGGTGGGACAAACCAGTGGCCCTCGTTTGTGGTGGCGCCTGTAATAATTGGTATCCTGACAAAGCTACCTGAGCTCAGCTGTCGCGATGGATACTCGCGCAGAAAGTCACCGTCCACAATCGGAAACCACTTTTGACTTATATCGCGAGATCCGTTGAAGACAGCATTGAGCTCTTCAAGCTTCCCAGTACGCAAGCATGCAAGACTATCTGCAGCGTTGGCGCAAGTCTCCTCGGATGTCATGTCGTTGGCTGCGGCGTACTCCGGCGATGGATGCACGTGTTCTGTAACATTGTGGTACAGAGGTTGATAAAATTCAGTGCCATTGAGAGCTCGCCAAGGCTCGGGGTTTCCGCTTTGCATGATGCCAGCAGAGAAGAGGCCATCGTCGCGACCGCCGTACGCCAGCATGTGGAAGCCGACGCTATTACCACCGCAACTTTGGCCCCAAATGGTGACTTTGCGCGGGTCGCCACCAAATTGACGAGCATTTTCCTGGATCTGTATGCGACCGTTAATACGGCAGTGCTAGTGAGCTGCGCGTGAACTAAGCCTTACCCAGTGCAATGCCAAACGCTGGTCTCGAAGACCTAGATTCGTGGCGCCTTCGCCACGGATCTCATTGGAGTACAAGAACCCAAAGCCGTTCAGACGGTAGTTCAGACTAATGGCAATAAAAGGTGTACCGGCTTTTTGAGCGTTGTCAACAATCATGGACATGTTGAAGCGAAGGTCGCCGCTACCGCCCATGTAAAAGCCACCTCCGTGGATCCACACAGCAATGGGCAGAGGCTCGTCTTGAGTCCCTGCTTGATCGGCCTGAGATACATGGGGCCGAATAATGTTCAGGTACAAGCAGTCTTCTGAGAGTGGGTACCCCCAGCTGTCACCACCAAGACCGATACAATTTGGCGGATACTTGGCTGCCTCTCTCGTGCCAGTAAATGAGGTGTTGATGCTCTGTGGCAGTCTCCACCGAAGGTTTTCAACGGGCGGCTGAGCGTAGGGCACGCCCAGAAAAAAGTCTTGGTCGTAGTTGGGTGAGTAGATACCAGTGTAGGTACCATTTCGCGTATGTAGCAGAGGTGTGTCGGCATCTGCATACGCCATAGGATGCTGCGCGAGTATGTCTTCGTCATACTCGTGAAATTTATAGTGGTGATGGCTTGCCCGAGCTGCGCCCAGACAGCTTAATAGAATAACTGGTAGGTGTGCCAACATGTTTTCAAATAAAAGAAAAGGCAAATAATGTTAGAGATTGGATAGTTGCAAAAAGACAAGAGACGAGCAATTACGACGGGCGACGTGCGAGACCAGCTTGTTTCTATGCGAAAAGACGACAGTAGACGCTGCAAGGCAGGATGCATCCTTCGACGTCACTCGGCATTGCAAGCGTTTAAACTAGCCGAAAAAAAAAACAATACAGAATACCAGTAAGAAGTAGATATGCTCAGACCCGCCCTGACGAGATTATGCAGCCTGCAAAGCCCAGTGGACAACCGTAACAAGGCATGCAGCGAGCGGGCGTACAAGGAGCCGTCAATTGAAGATCACTGCCAGCCTTGGTTTACTGTAACTAGTTCAGCCACTGGAAGTCGCAGCTGGCAGTCGGGTGCGAGGGCCGCGCTAGTCTTACACCAATCCAGGGAAGAAGCAAGCAGGAATCTGACATGCGTCCGATGAGTTCAGCAAGTTTGATTGGGAAAGGATTACCAGGCCTTCATTGTACCAGTATGCGATATTTCTGCGCCGCGAAGAGCCTCGTCTACACACAATATTCGCTCCGACGCTCGGATCCGTTGAATCGGGGGGGTGGGACCCGCGCAAAGCGATCTACAACGGGAAGGCAACCCCTAACTTGTCCGTACGTCAGGCTCTGCTGAAAGCAAGCTTCAGGCCCGGTAGGTTAATGTACACCCTGCCGACTTAGCCGTTTTCGTTCGTTTGATTTCAAAGCAGGGTCCAGGACGCGAGTACAATAACGCGTTTGATGAGAACCTCGAAAAATCTTAGGCGGCCAGATCTTTTCCCAACCCTTCACTCACTTACCTTGCCAGTCTCCAGAGCTAGCTTGATCAAGGCCGCAATCCCTAGCAAAATTGTTGTCCGCCACCACATCAATTACCACTTGCTGCAGCGCGCCCAAGTTGCCACAAACACCGCAACAGCATGGACGAAAAAAGGCAAGAAAAAGGCAATAGCCAGGAGGAGCATGTCCCGACCCTGCTGCCCGACGCCAGCTCAGAAGAAAAAGACACGTCTAGCGATGACCATGTTTTCGTCCCACCTGACGGCGGCTTGACTGCCTGGCTACAGGTGCTCGCGATGCTGTTGATTAGTATGGTCTCATGGGGCTCTCCCTCGGCATTTGGCGTATACCAGCTTTACTACAAGGACACTCTGAAGATCTCGCAATCGCAAGTCTCGTGGATTGGCTCCATCCAGTTCCTCCTCACCTACGGCATGTGCACTGTGTCTGGTCGGCTTGCAGACGCTGGCTACATCCACTCCACTGTTGCCGCTGGAGCGTTCCTCGTGGTGCTGGGAACCTTCATGACGAGTCTTGGCAGCCAGTACTGGCACTTTCTTTTGTCCCAGGGCTTGTGTGTCGGCTTTGGCCTTGGTACGATGTTCATGCCGCCTCTGGCTGTGGCAACTTCCTACTTCGACAAGCGGCGCACAATGGCCGTTACTTGTGCGGCCACGGGGACTGGTATTGGTGGTGTCGTATTCCCCGCCATCATTCAGTACTTGATTCCCAAAGTTGGTTTTCCGTGGGCGGTTCGCGTTTCTGCTTTCGTCGCGCTGGTTGCCACTGGAACAGCCCTGTTGTTGCTTCGACCTCGCCTGAAACCTCGCAGATCTGGCCCTCTTGTTGAATGGTCTGCTTTTACCGAGAAACCGTACCTCTTCTTCGCGATTGGAGCATTTATGCTTTATTGGGCCCTTTTCTTTGCTTCTTTCTACGTATGTTTGATCCGTCCCTCTTTTTTGGTACGACTTTGCTAACATACGGTGCGCACTGAAGATCAACAGCTTTGCTCGAAATATTCTTGGTTTTTCCACAGAGGATTCGATTCAGCTTCTCCTCATTTCTAATGGCATGAGCGTTCCTGCTCGCCCGCTGATTGGCTTCGTTGCCAATCAGCATGTTGGCGCCATGAACACGTACATTGTCGTGACGGTGGTTTTTGCCAGCCTCATGCTGACTTGGATCGCCGTTCACGATCGGGTGGGGATGTATATTTTCACAGTATTTTTTGGCCTCGCCAATGGATTATGCCAGGGCATGTTTCTTGGCGCTCTCGCAAGCCTCACTCAGGATGCAACAAAGATGGGTAGCCGGTCAGGAACTGTCCATACCATCGTGGCATTTGCTACACTAGCTGGGCCACCTGTAAGTTCTTCCACCAAACAGCTCCATTTAATGGGTTCCCGACTAATCAGGGACTTTTTGTGGACGAAGACGGCGGGTGCCATTATTGATCGCTCCGGTGGTAAATATACAAATGCTCAGATATGGGGGGGCTTGATGATTTTTGTTGCGGCAGCCTTTTTTACTGCTTCGCGTCTCTCTAAGACGGGGCCAGTTCTTCGCGTGAAGATATGAAGTGTTACAGGTTTGCTAGTTATGAGGCACTTCATCTAAACGCAGTATACCTAAGCTCTGCAATGCAATAGGATAATCCGTCAGCTCAGAGAGACTGCTTAAACAAGTTGTTATTCTGCATCACTCCTAAGCTTCGTCTCGCACGCCATGGATGAGCTTAAGTTTGGTGCCGACTCATTTGCAGCCAGCCCCACGGTTCGCTCATGGCATCCCTTGAAGCCTTGTTAAGGGTTCGCGTGCACCCGAGAACTAGGGAGCATAGCAGCGCCACATGTTCAGAGTGCCGTCCCTCATACTCAAGCGGCTGCAGCTATGGCGTGATGTCAGTAGTCGTCGCATTTTTTCCATGGCAAGGCTTTCGGGCTACCCCACGACGCATCTTGGTGGGTACAATCATTCATCAAGTCAGACACTACGATAGCCTCGCGCTATTCCTCAGAAGTGTGTAAATAGCGAAAGGCGCGGGGTGCGATTATCACCAGAATATCGGGGGTCGCAAATCGGCAGCATCCTCACTAGCGGTAATGAGACGAGAGGACTGAGCGACTGCCGATGTCCGAACGGACCCTGCCTCAACACTAACGCGGTCATCATGCATCCAAAACCTGAATCCCCCTAATTATGTGACAAGTGGTTTCCGCCAGGCAAGCATTGAAGAAGCGCTGACTAGTAGGGGTTGCGAGAAGTTCGTATGGACACCACACCAAGCATGCAATGGATTTAGACGAGGAAAGTTACAGAACCGCGACGAAATGCAGCGTTGATCTTACATCTCGGCAAAATGCTTGCCGTGTAGATCAGATTACTGGTTCTGACACGATTGATGATCATGATGGCATCCTTCGGCGTTATTCATTTCCAACTCGGGTCGTAAGCTCGCCGTGTCCCGAGATGCGTACTAAAAACTACTGAGGAATGTCTCAAAGCCCTTATTTGAGCTGCTTCTTCGACTTTTCACAACTCCACAGCATCTTCTTTCGGCTGTTCGCACGTGGCTGAATGCTCATTGACTACTTTTTACATTCTCAATTGGATTCTCAATTGCATTCTCAATTACATCTTTGACTCAAGCAGTTTGGACTTCAAGATGAACATCGGAATCGTTGGCGCAGGTATTTCCGGGCTGTACACCGGTTTGCTTTTACAACGCGAGGGTCATAAAGTGACCATCTTTGAAGCCTCGGACCGTGTAGGTGGCCGCATCTACACATATCGGTTTCCATTACAGAGGAGATTCGAAAGCGGTGTATCTGAAGAGGACGTATCTGCACACGGTAGATCTGAGTTGGACACTTCCAGCGGTGCCTACTTTGAGGCCGGAGCGATGCGCATCCCGCGTTCATCGCTGCATTCTCAAGTCTTTGACTTGGTCCGCTATCTCAACACCTATGGCCCAGCTGAGAAAAAAGTCGAGCTGATCCCCTACATTCTCGATCATGAGAATAATCTTTCATTTTTCCAGAACAAGAAAGGCAGGCTACAGGATACTCGATGGGCCGCCAAAGCAGGACTACCGGAGCAATTTCACGGCAACTCGGCGCAGGAGCTCCTGGGCAGCGTCGTCTTGCCGTGGCTCACTAAGCTGCGTACCAATTTTGACTCTGGTTTCGAAGAGCTGCTAAAGTACGACGAGTACTCCTTTCGCGCGTATCTGCGGCTCGTAGCCCGCTGGCCGCATGAGGTGGTTGACTTTGTTGAGCTACTTTGTTCGCAGACCAACCAGTACGATCTATCATTCACCGAAATCATCATGCAGAACCTGGATTTCGATACACAGGAGGTAAGCCTTGCCACGTTAAAAAAAAATTGACTGTTAACCTGGTCACTAATGTCATTTTCCTGTGTTTCTGTATAGTGGGCGACTGTCAAGGGTGGCATGTCCCGCATTACCGAATGCGCTGCGACCATACTTGGCTCCGACAATATCCACCTTGGCTCGCGGGTTGAGCGGATCTCGTATGTGGACGATGGCCGAGTGGAGCTTGGCATTGAGGGCGACCCAGATCAGATCGCCACCTTTGATGCGGTGGTCCTGGCGATGCCCCCGTCGGCGCTCCACACCATCGTCGACCGGCCCAAATGGTCATTCATGAAAGAGCAGTCAATCCGTGGCACGCACTTTGAGCCACTTTATAAGATTGGCCTCCATTTTCGTACAAGATTCTGGGAAAAGTCTTCCACACCCGCCCTCGGCGGTCAAAGTACTACCGATCTCCGCTTTCGCTGGATTGTCTACCCGTCGAATGACATAGGCGGAGATGGGTCTGGTGTCTTGCTCCTCTACAGCTGGATGACTGACGCTATGAAGTGGGCAGGCCTTTCACCAGAGGAACGCATCAAGATCTGCCTACATGATCTCAACAAGTTTTACGCGGATGAGCCTGATATCAATGTATATGACCAATACATTGAAGCATACGATGTCCTGTGGATGAACGAATTTTGTGGCGGTGACGCCATGTTCCTCCCAGGGCAATTCTCGCGTTACCACCACGTCGCAAAACAGCCGGAGAGAAACGTCTACTTCGCGGGCGAGCATTTGTCAAAGCACCATACATGGGTAAGTTCCTATTACCAAATTTCACACCAAAACCTCCGGTCTCTTTTATTTCGATCTGTTTTTTTCGGCTCTTCATCTGACATGTTGTACGTGACTAGATCGCTGGCGCAGTGGACTCCGCATTGAATACAACGGCTGCAATTTTGGGTAAACAAGCACAGTTCCACTCTGGTAAAGCGGTTGACAAACCTGTCACAATTATCCCGCTTGGTAGAGAGCACGTGCCTCTAGAGGAGGAATCAAGCAGAGTCATGGAAGAGAATGTGGCCCCCATGATGGACATCAGCAGCCGTCTACTGAAAGCTTTCATCATTCCCAGGCACATGAACGTGCAGTATGTTGAAGTGGCTTAGATCCAGCATGGTGCCGCCTGTAGTGTCCAGCCCTGAGGGCCTAAGGGTCTCATGTATCTCTCTGTCTCTTGCCTGCACGTCATGGCTTCAGCTAGGTATGCATTCCAGTTGGCGGCATACAAACAGCACATCGCCAACCGCTATCCAGTGTCAGAATAAAGCAAAGTTCAATTACATGCGAAGCTTGCGACGTCGCCCACAGAGACTACTTCGGCATGGACAAGGGCAAGTCAAACAGGGCTCTCGCCCAATTAGTATGGCGCCCCCAACGGGGTCACTTACAGCTACATCGCTGCATGGTTTTCATTAACCCTTCTACGTTTGAGAACTCTCCTCGCAATCATTCATTTGTCTATCGCATTATTGTGACCAATTCTCTTCTCCATTAGATTGCAATAAGAGGCGAACTGAAAGCCACCTTAGAAAGTACTGTAATAGGTGATCAGTAGCTTTCAGCGCCGGTTTCGCCAGGTAGCGGTGTGCGACGGCTGATTCATAGCGCTCACTCACACCACGGCACACTACAGCGTCGCCACTTAGTTACAGAAACAAGCCCTAACTTACACAACACACTCACGGCGGCACGTTGCGTAGCTAGGACCAACTTTGAGAATTGGCATTAATCAGCTTTGTGTTTTCTTTTTCCAAAGAACGGACAAAAGCCTCCGCTACGACGAGAAATATTCTATCCATTCCAATCGCAGAGGGATTCGTGCGTAAATCGTGACTCTCTTCAGTAACGTTAACTCTACGGCATGCAAGACGGAAAGTGAGACCGCAGTATACTGGGCCGCTGGGTCCTCATCGCGGAAGGCTAGGGGGGCAAACGACCAACTTTTGACACGAAATTAGTACTCCCTGTGTATAATTAGTTTTATTGGGGGGGACTACAACCACGCTTAACATCTTTAGTCATAAATGCGGTCTATCTACAGTGGGTCCCAGGTAATTCCGCTCGCGATAATTTCGAGAGGGGTACCGGTACCTTCCACCAGATATTTTAAACGCCTATAGCGCCACTAATAGTGTAATAAAAAACAAATTATATTAGGAATAAAGAAAGTATTAAATTCTGCGTCGATTAATATAATTAATACTTTATATACTATCCTCTATTACTATAGAGAGCCTAAATACGGTGTAGTATTGTCGAGATAAGCTAGTAAAGAAGGTTATCACTAAAATCCTCCTAGCACTCCACAGTAGCCCTTTCTAATAAATTAAATAATTTAAGCGTGTTTAGTATATTATTAAGCTTAAGATAGCAGTTAATAATTTTTTCTTTAAATAATGCCTAGACGTTCTTAATAGGGTTAAAATTAGGCGAATAAGGCGGCTAGTCTATAATATTAATACTAGTACCTAGAGCGAACTCACGTAACTAATTTTAGACTCTATAAGCTATATATATAGGAGTGTTATCCTATATGAATATATTTTCTAGTTCTAGAATTATAGGCAATTCTGACTATAGGACGTTAAGTACTAATTATAAAGAGACACTACCTTAACAGGAGAGAGGATCGCTTTATATTACGATTAAAGACGATCTCCTATACGCGCTAACTACGCCCTAAAATATTAAAGAATCACGGCCCTAGGGCGCCTTTAGCTGGACTCTATCCTTATTAAATCTCTTATCCTATGCCCTATTAGTTATTAAGTTATAGCTAATTCTCTAGAGGGTTACTAAAACGCACCTTTTAAGTAAAACACCACTTTATCTTTATATTATCACTACACACTATAAAGACCTTATTAGAAAAAGAGTAGCGTACTTAGAAAGAGATTAGCTTCCTGAGATACTCTTATATAAATCTCTAACAAATTACTATATGTCTAGTTATTAATCTAGGCCGTTAAATTACGCGCTTATAGAGGATACCCTAGCTTTTTAAGTAGCCGATTAGAGTCGTTATAGAATAACAAATATTTACCTATTCAATAAGAATTCTGTTTTAGATAAAAGGCTCTTTATTAATAATTCGTATAATACATCCTTTATCGCGTTTAGATATCTTCTTTAGCTGCCTAGGGCGGGGTCTATCCTGACCCTTAATTTAGCGTTTATAGCGTGTCGTGATACTAGAGACGCTCCCTTTTAGTACACGCTCTATACGCGCCACGTTTTCGTAAGAATAACTAATAGACCAGAGGCGCCATACCTTTCCCCTCTTATAAGGACTATAATTAGGATTTTAAGTGTATCTAGGCATCGTGGCGGGGGATAATTATAGTTACAAAGTTGAGTGTTAATTTTCTATAGGACGCGTTTTAGTACTAGTATATAATTTTGGTGTTTTGCGAGCGGAATTACCTGGACCCACTGTATGATGCTTTCGGATTCGGAAAGCGTATCGCAGGCCATAGATATCGCTGCGACGAGTCCAACTCGACCCAGATCACAGGGACAGGTTAAGCACGAGTACTAACGTCGGCCACCCACTTAGGAGCCAACCCACCTAGGAGCCACCATTATTAATTTTATACCTACTAATAAAATGCCTTATTATAACTATAAATAATATTAATTAAATATTAAATAATTATAAGGTAATAGCCTTACTATTAGAGATCTTTATATCTAATAAATTAATTATTCCTACCTCTTTTATACCTAATAATTATATATTAAGCTAATAATATACTAAATCTACCTTTATAACTATAATAAAGGATTTATTAGGATTTAGTTAAACTCTCTTTTTCCTATAAGACTTTAAGTTATCTATCTATTATTAAAGATAATTAATTTACCTTTTAGAAGTAATATTAATACTATTATATATATTAATTCCCTTCTATATCTTCTACTTAATAAAATAGTATATAGGTAATATTTTTTAGGTACACTTAAGGCTAGAAAAGAGTTACTTAACACCCTAACTATTAGATAGTGTTATAATATAAGTATAATAGCTTATTAAAGGTATTAGAGGCTTCTTTAAAGTAACTAGGTGTTATAGTGCCTCTAGAAGAAGTAAAGGACTAAGTAATAGCCTTACTATATTAATAGGCTAAAGTTTTACTACCTACTAGCTAGTAATAATATTTACTTTAATTATTCTAAGCTTTTATACCTCTAAATAACACTTTAAGAAGATCTTTTTACTAAATAGTAATAAGTTAGTAATAGTTAGATACCTATTAAGATAAGCTATATAATATCTCTTTATAAGCCTAAAAATAGCTATATTAAGAGGTTAAAGTATATAATTACTATATATTAGTAGGAATAAAATAAAAATATTATTTTAATAATATTCTTATAGAAATTTAGTTATATAATAACTTTTATAGCTATTAATAACTAATAACTTATAGTATAGTCTTTATAGCTTTATCTTTAAGATAAAGACTATTTTAAACTAATAGATAGTAATATTATTATTTATCTAGCCTTTCTTTATAGCCTTAAAGAACTAGTAAGTAAATAGCTTTAACTTATCTAAAAAGTATTACTATTAAATAGTATCTTTTTAGAAGATAACTAGTAAATTAAGCTTCCTTTTAGTAGCTAAGATATTATAATACTAAATAATACGCTTAATATATACACACTATACTACCTTTATATTATAACTATAAAAGCCTAATACCTTATAGTAGGTAGTAGAATTTTAACCTTTTTTCCCTTAATATAATATATTTTTAAAATACTATAATTAATTAATTATAAAGCCCTATATTTATAGACAGGAATTGCCCTTCTAGGTATTCTCTTTTAACCTATAATAATAACTTATTATTAAAGCCCCTACTATAACGTATAAGACATAAATTTAACCTATATAAAGTAACTTAACCTAAATTAACTTAATTCTTAAAGATCGCGATTAATTACTTAAAAACGTCTTTTATTATACTAATATTTAATATATAACCCTTATAGGAGTAATACCTTAATATTAGAGTATATAGAATATTTCTATAAGTTAGTATATAGCTTTACTTAGTATTTATATTCCTAGAATTATAGTATACTTAATAATTATACTCTAATAATAAAGCTTAAATTACTTCTTTATTACTATTTACTTCTTTAATAACCTAAATATTAAGCTATTTTTTTACTAATTTATTACTAGGCTTATCTTATTTATATTATATTAATATTAAAAAAAGATATTATATAAGACTAGAAGGTTAATATAATAAAAGAATTCCTTAATAATATTAATTAATATACTATTAATTCTCTCTATATTATAATAATAGCTTATTTACTAAGTTATAGTAGGTCTATTTCTTAGAGAGTAAGTTAGGCTTAAAGCTATAAGGTAGTACGTTTAAGTAGTATTATAGGCGTTTATTAAGAGTAGAACTCTTAATAGTGAAACTATTACTTAAATTAATTAATAGAGATTTAGACTATCTAGTTACTAGAATATCTCCTCCTTAAGTACCTATCTATCTCTTTATTATATTTCTTAGATTACTTAGATTACTTAGATTACTAGTAATCCTAAGTAATCTATTTAATAAAGATACTACCTTAGATTACTACTAGCTTACTATAATTTATAGTAATCTAGTTATATAACTTAGTATCCTAATTAGGTAACCTATAGGCGCCTACCTAGTTGCTCCTTAGGCCGCTTCCTTAGTCTGCCTTATATATATTCTAGTTTATAATATAATACTCCTCCCCTATTAGTCTTATCCTTAAGGCCACTATAACTAGCCTATCTTATCTTTTATATTTATAGGTCCTTTCTTCCTCCTATATTATTATACTTTATTATATCTAACTATATTACTAAGCCTTATTTTACTAAAACTAAATAGTGTTTAAAACTAACTACTACTATTAAAGAATTTAGAGTTATTATTATACCTTATTCTTTTTACTATTCTAAGAAGCTTTCTTATAAAATAATAGAAGGTATTTCTTATTATAAAGAATATATCTATTAAGGTCGTTCTTATAATAGCTTAAGGGTACTAGTATCTTCTTTTAATTAGATTATTTTAGAATCCTAACATTTATATTATAAAAAGGAGGAGGCTACTACTCTTCTTTAATGTCTTTAGTGAGAATCTTCTAAAATGCTAGCTAAACTAGAGTATCTATAAAAATAATATAAGTCTCTTATAACTTATAGTTCTATTATAGTTAAGTATAGTCTTTAGTTACTAGATAAACTTAATAAGTCTAAATAAGCTAAGTTAGAGGCTATAATAAAGGTGTAGTCTTTTAGCTATATAGATATAGTAGACTAGAATATTATTTTCTTAGATTTATTATAGATACCTAAAAAGGAACTTAATAAGTAGAATATTACTTATTAAACTATTAAAGTAGGTCTAAATAACCTATAAGGTTCTTAATAGGTTCTTAGGTGTTCTTAGAGTTTAGGTATCCTTTTTATTTAATAAGATATTCGCGTTTTTTATAGTTTCCTTATATTTTAAGTATTTATTTAATTTTATATATATTATTATTTTCTATAATAATATTTATAGTAATTATAATATTATTTAGTGCTTTTTTAAGTAGTAAGATATAGAATATAAGATAGATCCTTATTTTATTAGGTAATAATAGTTTATAGTTAGTATTTAATATTTTTTATTTAATAAAGAATAGTCTAATTTTCTTCTAATTAAGTTTATTACTAGGTTATTTTATTTTAATATTTTTATATATAAGGTAGACTTTATATCCCTCCTTTAAGATTAGTACTAGTAATCTCTTTTTATTTATATAGTATTTTATATAGTTTTATAAAAATATCTATTTTTATTATAAGTGTTTTTATATATCTATAATTATTACTATATATATTATAACTACTAGTATATTTATATTCTATATTATATATATTTTAATAATAGGGTTAAATCTATAATTTACTTTAAATAGTAATATTTTTATATTATTAATTTTAAAGCTATTATAAGCCTATTATATAAGTAATAGCTATTCTACCTAATTATCTTATTAGTAGTTAATATAGCTTTATAGATATTATTTTAGTACTTAGTTTAAGATCTTAGTCTAACTATCTAACTATAAATAGAATATTATAAATAAGCTTTATTTAATCTTTATTATTTCTATAAGGCATTTCTAGAAGTTTAATATAAATAATTTATTATAATTTAATATAAGTTTTATTAGTAATCTATATTAAGTAATAACTATTTTAAAGAATATATATACTAGGTTTTTAGTATTATTAGATTCTATATAAAGAATATAGTAGGTATACTTTATAAGTTTATTAATAATAACTAAGATACTATTATAGTATACTTTTATTATAGGTTTTTTAGACTTTAGTAGCTTAATAATAAAGTCTATAATAATAGTTTACTATACTCTTTTAGATAGTAATATTAGTTATAGTTTACTATAAGGTATATATTATACTAACTTTACTTTATTATAAATATTATATTTTCTAATAATTTCTTATATAATCTTCCTACTCTTAGGGAAGTTATATAATCTTTATAGTTAACTAATTATTTTTATAACACCTTAGTATCTATATAGTAAGTATATATATATTTCTTCTATAAGCTATTTTTATAATATAGTTAAGATATATAGTTAATTATTATAAAAATAGTTATTTTCTTTCTATATAAGAAATAAGGTTAATCTCTAAGTATTAATTAAATAGTCTTTTTAAATTCTTAACTTAATTCTTTATAGTTAGATATTATCTAGTTATACTTACTAAGTTATATTAATTTCTTAAGTGCCTAGTATAAGGTTCCTATTTTTAGTTTAATATAGTAAGGGTATATTATCTACTTACTATTCTATCTTTAAATCCTCTTTTTAGCTAAGTATATCTACTCTTCTATTTTTAGATCCTTTATAGTATATAATTTTAAAATTATAATTTATAAGAGTTTTATACTATCTAATCTATTATTTATTTAGATCTTTTATAGTTATAAAGGAGGTTAGGTTCTTATAGTTAGTATAGACCTTAACCTTATAGTTCACTCCTTTTAGATAATACTTCTATTCCTTAAAGGCTTTAATAATAGCTATAAGTTTTTTATTATATATATTATAGTTTAGTTCTAGTTTATAAAGTTTCTTTAAAAAGAATATAACTAAGTAAAGTTAGTCTTTATTATCTTATTATCTAAGTTATCTACTAAACGTATAGTTAGAGGTATTAGTTTTAACTTTAAAGGGTTTATTAGGATTAGCTATAAGTAGAACTAGCTTATCTAGGATTTTTTCCTTTAGCTTCTAGAAGGTGTTAGCTTTTTTATCTATCTATTAGAATTTATTATCCTTCTTTATAAGGTTAGTAAAAGGAATTATAATTTCTCTAAATCTATAAATAAAGCGTTAATAGAAGTTTATAAATCTAAAAAATCCCCTTACTTCTCTAATATTAGTTAGTATAAGCTAGTTCTAAATATCTTTAATCTTAGATAGACTTATTCTAATTTATCTTAGTATAATTTTATATCTTAGGAATTTAACTTTATATTAATAAAATTTACTCTTAGTTACCTTAATAAGGAGCTTATTATCTTATAATATCTATAATACTTTATATATATATTTCTTATATTCTTTAAGTATATTAGAGAATATAAGAATATTATTAAGATAGATAATAACAAATTTATTAAGCTATTTCTATAAAATGTTATTAATTATAATTTAAAATATTATAGGTATATTAATAAGACTAAATAGTATTATAAGATACTTAAAGTGTCCTCTTATAGTTTAAAAGGCGGTTTTCTACTTATAACCCTTAGTTATATAAATTAGATTATAAGCTTCTTTTAGGTTAAAAGTAGTAAACTATTTAGCTTATCTAAGTTTATCTTATATCTTTATAATAAGTAGTAATAGATATTAGTTCTTAATTATAATCTTATTAAGTTACTAATAGTTAATATATAGTTATAGCTTTCTATTTTTCTTTAGTACCTATAAGATTAGGTATCCTATTAGGGACTCTAATAGTTATATATATCCCTTTTATAATATCTTATTTAGATACTCTTTAAGAGCTTTATCTTATATAAAGTTCTAAAGATATATTTTATTAAATATTAGTTTAGTACTAAGCTAGAGCTTAATCTTATAGTCTTAATATAAATACTCTAATAGTCTTATTTCTAGCTCTTTACTAAATAGTTTATTATACTTTAAGTATTTTTTAGGAATCTCTATTATACTAACTTTAAACTCTTTAATAATTATATATATTCCTAAAAGCCTATCTTAATTTAATTAAGGTACTCTTTATAAGCTACTCTTATTATTATAATTATATCCTAGTAAATCCTATTAGAGTTAGCCTATTTTCTAGTTAACTTAGGGATTACTTACTTATAACTAAGATATCCCTAATATAATATTATATTTTAAGATTACTATAATATCTAAGGTAATATAGTATTTTATATCTTATATATTAATTAAAAGTTATACTACTTCTATATTAACTACTTTTTAGCTAAATTTTACTATATATCCTTTTATAGTTATAAGTTAGTAAGGCTTATCTTTTATAGTCTAAGATAATTATAGTTTATTAATAAGATTTAGTAAGATAAAGTTTCCTTATACTCTATTATTAATTATTATTTAGATCTTTCTTCTTATAATTTTTATAGTAATTATAACATATATAGTATTACTAATATTTATAATATATAAAGACCTATTAGATCTCTATTAAGGAATTAGTCTTAATTATAATAATAGCTATTATTTCCTAATTCTTATTTAGTATCTTCCTCTTATTAGTCTATTTTTTAGAATATCTTAAAGATAGTTAGTTTTCTTTTATTAGAGTTTTAGTAATAGTTAAGTTATCTACCCTTTATATTAATTAAGTATAGGTTAAATACACTTCTTATCCTTATACTATTTCCTCTATCCTTATAGTATAAGGTTATAATATAGATAGTATAGGCGTTTTTATCCTTAATATAGTATATTTAGGTATTAATTTTAAAAGAGATTAGTAACTCTCTATATTCCTTAATTATCTAGTATTAAAGTTCTTTTTTAGTAAAAGGTCTACTATATATATTACTATTAAGGAACTATTAATATTTAATTTTCTTCTAAAGGTAGTATTTATAGTTATTAAATAGGTAAAAGGCTTATAAGATTATTATATAGTTATAGTATATTATACTTACCTTAGGTGTCTTAGGGTTAACTCTTAAAATTAGTAATTTTCTTATCTTAGTATCTATTAGGATAGCTATAAGTATAATAGGGTCTAAGATATTAGTTCCTTAGATAAGAACTAGTTTAAGTTATCTATTTTAATAGTAAAAGTATCCTTTAATTATATATTATTTAATTAGCTCTAAAGGTGTTATAAGAATATAGTTAAATACTTCCTTTATATTTAAAGTAATAAGTGTAAGTTTATTATCCTTATTAAGTACTAGTTAGGTTCTAAATTCCTAATCTTTATTTAAGTTAGTATTATCTACTAAATAGTAATAGCGTTTAGGCTTAAAGATATATTCTTTACTATTTACTATACTAAGGTTTTAAGTAAGTAAGTCTTTATAGTTAGCTATATAGAGTTTTTATCCTTCTCCTATAGGTTTCTATTATTTCTTTAAGGCACGACACTTATTAGTAAAGTGTCTAGTCTTATTATAGTTATAATAAGTTTTACTTTTTTCTTTATTTATAGCGTCTAACTTTATTAGGCTTAGGTAAACACTATAAGCTATAAATCTGTCTTATTATTATTTTGTGTTTAGTTAGTATTATTAGGTTTATAGTTTAGCGTTTCTTTACGCCTATCCTCCTTTCTTAAGGCGTCTAGTATAATTTTAATTATTAATTTTAATTACTATTTCTATAAATATATTAAAAGAATCTAATTAATCTATTTTATATAGGTTATCTTTTATATCTTTTTAAAGTCTATTATAGAAGAGTTCTATCTAACTTTTATTATTCTATTTAAGTTTAGTAGTAATTTATTAGAACTTATATATAAAGTGTTAAGTAGAACTAGTTTATCTTAAGGTCTTAAGTTTATATATAACAGTTTAGATTTCGTCTAGGTCTTTAAATATAATAGTTAGGGCTTCTTTAAAGTTTATATAGTAAGTAAAGATTTAAGTAGTTTTATCTTTAAGGGTTTTATTATTAAGATAGTCCCTAAGAGTTAGCTCCTACTATTCTATCGCCTTACTAATAAGAAGGTTTCTAATATAAAGTATCTAAGTAGTAGGGTTAGAGATAGTAGTGTTAACTTAAAGGTAGGCCTTAGCTTAAGTTAGGAATATATATATATCTCCTTTAGTGCTATTAAATAGTTTAGGTTTAGGGAACTTAAGGAGTGTAAGGGTTACTAAGTTATTCGCCTATATAGATTAGATCTAGGCAGTAAGGGCTTTAATTTACTACCTTATCTACGCTATATACTAGGCAGGGTTAGTAGTGCTTCTACTTATAGTAGATATTATAAAGGTTAACTACTTAAAGTTTTAAGGGTAACTTACTAAATAGGATTAATTAAAATATAATAATAGCTTATTTACTAAGTTATAGTAGGTCTGTTTCTTAGAGAGTAAGTTAGGCTTAAAACTATAAGGTAGCATATTTAAGTAGTATTATAAGCGTTTATTAAGAGTAGAACTCTTAATAGTAAAACTATTACTTAGATTAATTAATAAAGATCTAGACTACCTAGCTACTAGAATACCTCCTCTTTAAGTACCTATCTATCTCTCTATTATATTTCTTAGATCACTTAGATTACTAGTAATCCTAAGTAATCTATCTAATAAAGATACTACCTTAGATCACTACTAGCTTACTGTGATTTACGGTAATCTAGTCACGTGATTTAGTAACCTAATTAGGCGACTTATAGGCGCCCGCCTAGTCGCTCCTTAGGCCGCTTCCCTGGTCTGCCTTACGTGCATTCTAGTTCGTAATATATATTAAGTCTCCTACCTCTTAGAGTCTTAATTTCTAGATTTTAATAGAGGAATCTTTATAGTTAGTTTTTACTAAGTAGTTTAGTATTACTATTAAGATATACTACTCTTTTTATTATCTCTTAGACCTAGTTATAAGTTAGAAAGAGGCCTACCTTATCTTAAAGTAAGATCTAACTATAAAGATATCTCTTTTAAGTATTAAAAAGGCGTTATATTTACTTAAATATATCCTTTTTAACCTATTTTCCCTTTAACTAGCTACTAAGTGTTTATTTAAAGATTCCCTAATATCTTCTAGTTTCATATTAGCTTATACTACTAATAATATCTTAAATTATATTTTAAAGGTCTTTTTTAGTATATTTAGTATTTATAATAGTCCTATTTAAAAGGAATTAAATAATAATAATATTTATATAAGTTATCACAGTTATTATAAGAAGGTGATAGGGCTGGACGCGACGCGTGAGAGTGGCTCCCAGGTGGGTTGGCTCCTAAGTGGGTGGCCGACGTTAGTGATCCCGCCATAGCACCAAAACGCTACATTAGCAGCAGCGAGGCTGCTGCGCGAAGAGCATAACTTCAATTGAGAAAAGTGAGCGAATTAAGGAACCAAAGATATCGCAGTCAGATTGGACCGAGAGAGACATTATCAATCGCAGAGCGTGTGTACACTCTACAGCACATGCATCTCACAGCATTAAGTCCAAACCCAGCATTCAAGATGTATTCGAGGCTACCAGCAGATCACTATGGTTGCAGGATGATATAATTGAATCCCTAGATTAACTGGAATAATCTACATTTTGCATTTTGCCAAATACAATTCTGATTATTGTTTATTGGAGTTAATGTAACATTCTTCCCACAACATTTCTTAGGTTTACAAGGTATGCCTAGAAGAATTGGAGATTATCCTGATGCTTTTGCAGGATGAAATTTAATCAGTAGTGTTGGATCTATAGCAAGTGTAGTTGCCGCTTGATTATTCTTATATATTGTTTACAGACAATTATTAGATGGTAAAGTTGCAAGTAGAAATCCTTGATTAATACCAGGATTCTATACTGATATTTTACAAAGTAATTTAAACAGATCTTATAGTAGTTAAGATTGAGAATTGTTAAATCCACCGAAGCCTTATGCTGAATTATAGCCCTTGGGATGCAAATTGTACTTCGCCTTGAATATGACCGGCTTCTGGAAGTTGGTGGCTAAGGCGTTCGCGACTAAGCTAAATCGCTATTTAGTGCATTCAACTCAACTACGTATTTCACCTCCTGGTTAAATCACCTTGCTCATACGCCGCCGGATATTTTCCTTTGTATTGATCAACCCTATAGCCACGATTGGCTTGTGGCTGGCGACGCTGACCTGGCCAAAAATTAGTCATAGTGCTTCAGAGCCAGGTCTATGTTTTGCCATGTCTTGCGAGGCAAGGCCGCGGTAGCCCAAAGATTGCCTGCCCAGTCTTTCCCAAGAAGATAAATACAATCTGGGCCACAACCCAGGCGGTTATTCATGATGTGGTAGTACAGACATGTCATAGTTCCAGGCGGGGTGTCTCCCGACGTGCTGTGCTCCGTCAGTGCCGCGGCCTCAAAGTTGACGGTGCCTAGGAGGTCCTCCTCGAGGAAGCTATTACACACAATGACATGTGCATCTCGTGGACCATAAAAGAGTTTGAATGTGCCACCATTTTGTGTTGCGCGACGATAAATTCGCAGAAAACTCAGATATTGTTGTTCAGTAGACTGCTCGCGCATGTGGCGGGCATTCTCCCTTACCAGGACACCGAGTCCGCTGCCACTCGCAGCCTTGCCTGTCAGGAATGAAAAGGCATATCCAGTCATATTTTGGACATTGACTCCGCTGGCGTTTTCTTGCCGTATCGATGACAGCAGCTGCCTACCCTTCAGAAAGTTGACCAAGGTGATGGGCCTGTGACTATAGACTGTGGAAGCGGCAAGTCTCGCGAAGTATGCTAGAAGCACCGATTCGTCTTCGTAAGGTCTGTCCCCGCTGCCAACCACTTCCAGCGACGTATCGGAGGAGATCTCATCGCGACATGCCAGCTGTAGCTTGTTTAGTGCCTTTTTGGGGAGGAAGACAGTCTTCACTTCCCGAGGGGTCCAGAACAGGCTCCAGACAAACCGCAGGAGAAACAATACGAGGTTCATCCCAATCAAACGGCATTTTTGAACGACCCATTCCTCCTCCGGAGCAGCGAAATCGTTGTTTTCGGCCTGCAAGAGCACATCCTCTTTCGTGCCTAGAAGCCGCGGGACTTCACTCTCCCTGCCCTCCACCATGAGCGACCACGCGCGCAGGAAGTCGCCGAAACCCTGTCCGCCCATGACTGAGTGTGGCCAGCCAATACTGACGAGTGTTGCGTCCTGGAATGAGACAATGTGTAGAGACATTTGCGGCACGTCACGGTCCATCATCTGATCAAAGGTTTTTGGTGCATCTTGCGCGACCCCCAGCTCGATTAAGTTGTACTGGTTCGGCTGCACACTGATGCCCTCTGTTGGGAATGGCAGCTTGCTGGCGAGTTCATGATCCGCAACAAGTGTATCGGTCAGGTCGTCGTGCGAGAATCTCACCGGCGGTCTCTCGATGGAAAACTTCTGCGGTACGTGAATTTCCAATTTTCCGTCGGACTAGACGATAATAAGCATGGTACTGCACAAGAAGCGTGCCTGGACAATGGCAACTCACCCGACACCGTACTCGTCCTCCAAGCTTCCGCCAATCACTCTTCTCCAACAACCGTGCCAAGGCGGTATGCAGCTTATAAGCGTCAAGCACATGGTCAAATCGGAGCGTGCAAACCATGATGAGTTTCCGAAAATTGAAATCTTGCAAGTGGATTGGGTATACATCGTCTTCCTCCACGGTACCTTTTGTGCCGGCTGACTGCCGATGTTGGCTAGCGCAAAATGAAGCCTTTTCCATGTTTATCTTAGTCGCCAGTAACTGGAAATGACTGATATAGCTTCCTGTGCCAAACTAGTGCATGGCGCGTCAGGCTCAGCTAGTAATGTAGGTCGAAGTTGTTTTGGGCTGACTTACAAGAGATGAGAGCAGGGGCCTCGGCGCGTAGTCAATTGAATCTGAATTTCTGGAATAATCTGTGTATAAACACGAGATTGTATCCTTCGCAAATTGGACCGTATGGAAGCGCTTTCTGAAAGCGTGTGTTCAGACGCGTCCGATGTCTCAAACAATATTAGTCTCCATTCAATCGCGACTGTTGTAAAGTTAGCCCCAACCTCAGCACGCTAGGAGTTGTAGACCTAGACAGCGACTATCACGAACTCGCGGCCGACAAGTCGAAAGGCGCCGAGAATTTATCGCATCATAAAGGCATATACTTGCATTCGTACACTTGCTTTAGGTACCCAAGCTAGCGCAAAGCACATCGACCGGACAATACGCGGAAAGGCGGCCATTACGATCGCAAGTGGCGCAGCCAATCTGTAGGACTGCGGAGACGTCGGTGTTCGATACAGCACGCCACTCTGTTCATGACTTGGACAGAGTGTAAGAAAAAAAAGTCCGCCGTCCTCGTAGGCCCCCGAGCTTGCGGAGTTGAGGAGCTTCCGACGGAAGGCAGGTCCGTGAGGTGGGCCACGACGGAGACGGAGCTGCTTCCGAACACGGAAAACAAGTCCGTAGGGACGGTCGGGCTACCCAGCGGCGATGACAAGATCTGATAATCGCTACTTACATTAGGTGTGCTAACACGCGACGGCAGCTGTCCAATCACACAAACAGGGGTAGAAGCTTGTACACTCGACGGAGATCTGCTGCTGGAGAACGTACAGCACGCATACATGGTTACGCTTTGGTCTTCTTGTTGCGGCAGAATGTGCCAAAAAAAAGCTGTTTCCGGAGCTTGCCATGGTGGGCTTCAATAAGTGGGTTTGTGCCTCGGCATAGGTCATTGATCACCGACCATAGTCTCCGTTGCAGCAGGCTGTAACTACGACGTTGAAGGATTAGAAATATCGATGCAGCGAGGCCGGCTTATAAATCCGCATTGCTGCCCTTGCCGGAAAGTTGGTGTTTAGTTCCTCGACGTCGGTAACTACCAGCAAGGTGCCCGCAAACTGTTAGCTGAGATGAAGCTTAATACCTAGCCCCTACATAAATAGCTCTGCCCCGTAATACATCATCGATACTACTTTTTGACCTCATCACTCCTTCGTCTGTTTTCTTAGGTCCTGGTTCCCTTTTTCCTTTAATATACAAATATCATTTCACAGCAGACATGGCGCCCAACAAGACCCTCATTTTCAAGCAAATCCCCAAGGGCCTGCCAGTTCCCGGTCAGGACCTTGTCGTCGAGAACCGCGACATTGACCTCGAGACCCCTCCCAAGGGCGGCCTAGTGCTCCAGGTACTCGAGGCCTCATACGACCCGTACCTCCGAGGCCGCATGCGCGAGGCCGGCAAGAAGTCGTATGCTGCCGCTTTCGAGATCAACGACCCCGTCACCAACGCCACGCTGTCTCAGGTGCTCAAGAGCGACAGCCCCAACTTCCAGGAGGGCGACATTGTGCGCGCGCACACACCCATCGCCGAGTACGCGCGTGTCGAGGACCCTGCCAAGGTGCAGGCGTACAAGATTACGAACCCGCACAAAGTCGATCTGTCGTACTTTTTGGGCCCGCTAGGCATGTCCGGCCTGACGGCATGGTCGAGTTTGTACAAGATTGGCAAGCCCAAGAAGGGTGAGACCATCTTTGTCAGTTCGGCAGCGGGCTCCGTGGGCCAGATTGTTGGCCAGATTGCCAAGCATGAGGGCTTGACCGTCATTGGCTCAGTCGGCTCAGATGAGAAGCTGGACTTTATCACTAAGGAGCTCGGTTTTGACGTTGGCTTCAACTACAAGAAGGAGAAGCCCGCCGATGCCCTGTCGCGTCTCGCCCCAGAGGGCATCGACATCTACTACGAAAATGTTGGCGGCGAGCATCTCGTGGCCGCGCTCGACAACATGAAAGTGGGCGGCAGAATTCCCGTCTGTGGCATGGTATGTGTTTCAGCAATCCTTGGTCGAAAAGGCAAAATTTCAACACAAGAAAGTAATTAGACTGACACATTTGAACAGATTAGCGGGTACAACCAAGACGCGAGCGAGCGCGCTGGCATCCAGAACCTCTTCCAACTTATTGCGAAGCAAATCCTTATGCAAGGCTTCCTTGTTGGTACACCCGGCTTCGGTCCCGACTACTTCCAGGAGCACCAGGAGAAACTGAGCTCTTGGCTGGCCGATGGCACGTTTAAGTCGAAGCTGCACTTTACCGATGGCATTGATAAGGCGGCCGAGGGCTTCGTCGACATGCTCGAGGGCAAAAACTTTGGCAAGGCCATTCTTAGAATTAAAGCTCAGAAGTAATTCGGTGACGGTCGCCGAAACGGACTACCTGTGTTCTCGTTGGGCTCCTATTATATTAACACAGGGGATTTGCCTGAATCGCCAAGTTCTGCCTGATATGTACAAATTTGAGTCTATTTCCGAGGTATCTCATGAAAAACCCACACTCTAAAACGCCACCGTGCAACTCTTCATCTATATTCTGCGCCGCCTCAAATATGCAGTCGATAACAAGTACATTGCTCCTTTACTCATCACAGCTCGTCGTGTGCAGGTCGGCCGCTATCCTCGTGTAGATCAATGCCCTTCTTCTTCCGCCACTTTTCCCACAGCACCCAAAAGTCTTTTTCCATAGCCTTGTCCATCTGGTCGGGCAGCACAACTTCGTAAGTTACGTACAAGTTGCCAAATTCGTGTTTGTGGTAGACGGAATCACCATCTTCGTGCCATTTGGGCATTCCCTCGCCAATGACCGTCTCGACATGGCCGCTCTGAACCACTTGCCCTCGTTCGCGGCCTAGGCGCACCACATGCCGGTCAAGATGTGTGAGGTTCCGAGTCCAGTCGCCCATCCAGGCTTCGCGCAAGCTGAGCACCTCGGTCCAGTAGAGATCGTCACCTTTGCGGCGGAAGAAGACACCATCAACGTGGTCGGGATTGTCCTCTGGTGAAGGGCTTTTCTCTGCCAATGTGACCAGCAAATCGCCAGCGACCCAGTCGGGGCTCTCGTCGGCTTCGTTTTCGTAGGCGACACGCGAGTCGCGCTTTGCACCGCGGTCAATCTTGAGTGTTACCGTCGTGGGTTTCTTTTCGACTCGCATGCCGTGGCATGTCGGGCATACATTCCGGATCGTCTTTCCTCGGCCGCCGCACGCGTCGCAGCGCATCTGCATCTGCTGAAACATGCCAGGAGCAAGCTGCTTTTTGACAATGCGCACTCCGTGGCCATTACAGGTAGAGCAGTGGTCGACTTGTTTATCTTTACTTCCGGTACCCTCGCATGTCTCGCAAATATGTTGCTTGTTCCACTGGAACTCGCTTGTGGCACCGTTGTAAAAGTCGCGGAGAGAAATTTCGACCTTGACCTCGACGTTATGCCCGCGCGGCTCGCCAGGAGAAGCGCCAAAGTGGCCGTGGCCACCGAAGAATCGGCTGAAGAGATCAAACGGGTCGCCGCCGCCCCCTCCTCCATTGCGCTTATTCTGCACGCCCTCGTGTCCGTGTCGATCGTAGATTTGGCGAGTTTCGGGGTCGCTCAAGACTTCGTAGGCTTCGGACACGGAAACGAACTTTTCCTTGGCGGTATCATCACCACTATAATCGGATTAGTATCGCGTTTTGTAAACCATCAGAGCGGACGTCGGCGTACGGGTTCTTGTCTGGGTGAAACTTTTTGGACAGCTGGCGGTAGGCCGTTTTTAATTGCTTGTCGTTGGCAGACCTGTCGACGCCAAGAATCTGCAGAACTAAGTATCAGTCTTGAAGATTTTGAATTGCAGCAGTCATGCGGCGCACCTTGTAGTAGTCCTCGGCGCAGAGCACAAGCTGCAATAGTGAGAGCAGCAGCACCAGCCCGGCAATCTTGGCTAACATTGTTACCAGTAGGAGAGAGCCGGATTCGGGACAGGTTGCTGAATAAAACAATGACAGATGGTTTCCAGATCAAGAGTTCGGCACGTATATAAAGGAGTGACTACTCTACATCCAGGCCAATTGCAGAGAGGGTGAGTATCAAGGAGAGAAAGGTTGCGTCAATCTAGACAGACAAACAATGCGCGGCGAGGAAGCAAGAAAGGCGCTTTGTAACCGACCAGCGTGTTAACAATTTTAGTGGGGACGGCCCTGGCTTCCGCTTATCGGTCTAGGACTCTACTGGTAGGTAGACAAGTTTAGTGCGTCAAGCTGTACGGATACAGAGTACTGGTATTTGCTGTGGCGATTGCACGACTGGACTGGCCTTGGCATGCGCATGACAAGTTCATCTATCCAGAATACTACAACCATGGCAAGTGTCTGATCTGAACGAGAAGCATCTGCTTCCTTACTGGCAATTTCCTACTATTGGCTAATCAACGAAGGCTATGAACAAACTCAGAAAGATAGCTTCAAAGGAAACTCCAAGAAAACGGGGATGTTGAGGATCAGCAAGCTGAAAAGACGACAAAAAGAAGAAAAGCAATTCGCCGACTCTATTTAATGGCATATGTTACCTACCAATGAACCGCATGAACCGGATCCCCACGGCTCGCCGCCGCACAGTGCCTGTGTCTCGCAGCGCATCGCCCTAGCAGCCCCGCCCGCCATCTTCACCAGTCAATTTGAGATTTGAGTCACCACCATCGCCAAACCTTGACAGCTGGCTCCCTTGGTTGCGCAACGCCGCTCTCCACGTCCAAAAACAGCTTGCGCTATAATTGACCTGTTCAATACCGGAAGACACGGATACATATCCGTGATTTGATCTACAACGACTCATTACTCGTACCGTAGCCCCAACAATCGGGTCTGCACATCGCAAAACATAAAATTTCCGCAGCTCGCGATTGCTGCCAGAGCTCACCCACGCGATGCCGTCGGTATCAGCAGGCTATGCGCCTGATCTTGACAAGCTAATAAAGTCGCTCAAGGGTCAGCCCCTCGATGCCTCTGTCGAGAACCTCCTCTCGTACGCTAAACTCTTACTCTTACCCATCATTATGTAGCGAGGAACAAACCGTCAACTAACAAGGGTATAGCCTCCTCAAGAGACGCCAGATCAAGGGTTCCGAACCCTGCGCCATCGCCACTGCCCATATCCTTCTCCAAGTCGTCGCGCGCTCGAAATGGCAGGACGTCGACGTCCTCATCGACAACGTTTCCCAGGTCGGCCGTCGACTCGTCAAGGCACAGCCTACAGAACTCGCCATCGGCAACATTGTGCGCCGCGTGCTCGGCCTGATCCGCGACGAAGCCGCTGAAGAGCGCCACGATCCAGAAGATGAGACACAAAGTGAGGCATCGGTGCCTGCCGCCCGCCCCGACACGGACGGCTATGCGTCTCCTAAGCCGCGACCCCAGCTTAGCTCGACGCTCAGCTCGGCCGGTCTGCCCAAGACTCTCTTCCACCTCCTCTCTGCCTCGCCCGATGTTGACCTCGCCTCGAGCGGCCCTGGTTCGCCCTTTCACAACTCGGGCACCTCGACGCCGACAACATGGAAGGGCACTTACAGCCAGATCCATGCCCTGCGATCTGAAGTCATTGATGGCATCGAGGAGATTATGGACGAAATCAGCCAGGTGGATGATCAGATTGCGGCTCTCGCCGATGCGCAGATTCGGCCCGGTGATTTTGTCCTGACATACCGTCCGTCCACCACGGTCGAGCGTTTCATCCTACGCGCCGCTCAAAAGAGAAAATTTACGCTGTTTCTGGCCATCGAAGCTCCCAGCAAACCCATCACCGAAGTGCCGCACGCTGCGTTCCGTAAGAAGCTGACGGCAGCTGGCATCACCGTCATCAACATTCACAACTCGGGCCTGACGGCCTACATGTCCCGCGTGGATAAGGTGATTCTTGGTGCCAAGGCCATTGTGGCCAACGGCAGCGTCATGGCCACAGCCGGGTCTGCAGCCATTGCGCGCGCCGCTAAGGAGCATGGCACTGCCGTTATAGTGCTAAGCGGTGTATACAAGCTCAGTCCTGCTAATCCGTTTGCGGAGGATAGTCTCATCGAGTGGGGAGACTCGTCAAGCTTTGTTAACTTTTCCAACGGTACTATGGTGAACAATGTCGAGATTCGCTCCGCTCTGACAGAAATGGTGCCTTCTACATTCATTAATACATACATTACAAACCTGTAAGTCTATCGCCGAGGCCGTCTTTGGGCAGTACTAATCGTTGTCAGGGGCACACACTCACGCGACTACTTGTCCAGTATTATTGCTGACCATTACAAACATCAAGATGTTAATTTTGATTTGGTTGGAGAACGTATGGTTTGATTAGCACGGCACAGTAACTGCAGCAAGAGAGGTGGTAGACACTCCATATAGATTCTTTCCCTCAAGGCTCAATACCCAAACCACATATTAGCATCTACTTCGCGTGATGCTAAGCCATGAGATTCTCCGCCGACTCGACAGTAAGTATACCGTAATAATGTTGTTGAAGAGTGAGTCGGGGTAGCATCTACTCAACGTCAACGGACTGAAGCCACTGTAAACGGCCAGCGAAACGACTCTATTGTATGCAGCAGCACAGAATAGCAGCTGCTCACGAAACACGTTTTATGGCCGATAAAAATCCTCATGCTCGGTAAATGATGCCGAGCATATGTAGTCTTGGTCTAGCTCCCCGCTTCTTACGGATGATGTCGTGGCCCGTCCAATCACCCAGGAGGCTGACGCAAGCCCGCCCACAGGGCTGAGAGGAGACGCGCAACTCACTGCGTTGGCCCCAGCCCAGCAAGGCTGCCCACTGCCCGCCACGGCTGGCCGAACAGGCAACCGTGGTTAAGTGACGTTGGCGAGGTAGCGAACGATCTGAGTTATTCTCCTCCCTCCAACATTTGTATCGCTTTCAGTCAACTGCGTGATACTGACCATCTCCGGGCCATCATGTCTGGCGCTGCACCTCTTCACGGCGGCGATGCACCGCCGCCATACTCAGAGACAGACATATATTCCAACTCTGGTGCTGGTGCTGTCCCGTCAGCGCCGCCCACCCTAGCCGACGACGTGACATCCCGCATGTCGTCAAACGAAGAAATTATCTACACTCCCCCAGATACCCCCCGCACAACCAACTCCCGTAGCGTCATCACTGGCATTCCGCAAGCCGGCGCCGACCTGTACTTTGAGACAAGACCCCCGCCGCCGCCAGGTGTGATTCCCCAGTCGACGCTCGTGCATGCGCTGCATCTCGAGACGCAGTCACTGCCCGATGATTTTCCCTTTCCGAGCGACTGGGAGAAGCGTGACATTAATGCGCAGGACTGGGCCACATTCATCAACTTTTTACTGCCAGATCACACCACGCGCGGAAACGATGTTATCCTGGAGCGCAAACTCCGCGCCGAGGCGGAAAGCGAAGCCGGCGACAGTGTGAGCAGTGGACGCTCGCAGGCTGAGCTCCAGCGGCATATGATGCGCACAGCCGGCCCTGAGGCTTTACAGGATGAGGCCCAGCGACAGGCGAATGCGATGGCCACCGTTCATGAGTGGAACGATGGCTTCTTTACGCCACGAGGCATCACCATTAGTATTGCCGCAAGCGAGGACGACGAGGTTGATTATGGTGCGACTGCGCGGGATGGGGAAGAGCAACCGGCCCCTGGTAGTGGGTGGTGGCCGAATGCGTCGTCTTTCAGGATCGACGCCGGCGGCATCGCGTATGGCAAGAAATTCGTCATGGATGGCAGGGGTATCCGCCTTGGCTCTCTCATTATGGATGCCAATGGCATTCGAACGGCGGGTCATGATGGTGACGCGCCGGGGATATTGCAGGATGCAGGAGCGGGACCGTCGTCACGTAGCGTGCCAGATGCTGAACCCACGCGTGGGAGAGCTCAAGCCAGTGACAACATGACAGGCAAAGGTAAAGGCACGGCTCGGGATCGATCTGCCTCCTCGGTCTCATCAGCATCGTCTACATCTTCAAGCTCTAGCGTCTCTTCGCTAGATTCACTACCCGACTACGACGAGGTGCGCGAGCAGCAATTGCCTGCTTATCTCAACATTTTACGGGATTGGACCTCCAAGCCCAGTCACCTTCGCACCAACACGGATGTAGTCTGGCTCAAAAACGAGCTCAGTCTCGCCAAGTTTCACACCGCCAACCCCACCACGGATAAGAGGGAGCTCAAGGCACAGATCAAGATGCTATTGAAGCAGTGGAAGCAGATCCAACGCGAGCAGCGCAAAACGCAGCGCGGTACTCGCAGCGCACGCAAAAAGCAGCGTCGGCAGGAAAAGCGTGAACGCAAGCAGTGGAGGAGAGACATGAAGAGGTCGCAAAGGGATGTGCGACGGGCAGAGAAGGAAGCGAGACGGCACGGCGGACACATGCCCCCGGTGCCCTTTGTACCTCCTCTACCGCATGGCCGTTCTATGCCAGCTGTGCCCGCTGGGCCAGCTGTGCCCGCCATGCCAGCTATGCCATCGATGCCCGCCCTGCCTCACGGGATGCATTGCCCGCCCTCCATGCGTCTCCATAACCACCACCCTCACCAACGCCACCATGAACATGGAGTTGGTGGTAGAGGCGGCTGGTCTCATCACGGACGTGGCGGATTCGGCCGGGGTGGATTCGGCCGGGCCGGATTCCCCGGCGCTTGGCCCCCTCGCAATCGTCACGGACCACCAGGGTGCCGGTCTGACAGCGACCGACAAGGCGACGCGCCGCCTGCGCCGAATCCAGCGCTGGCGGCCAAGTACACGGCGGCGCAGGGCATCGAAGACGCCATACGCAAGCAGCAGGAAAAGGCCGACAACATGTTCGAAGGGCCCGGAAAGGACGCGATCCAAAGCGCCATTGCGTCCATGATGCAATCGCTAGAATCTCTGCGGATGGATGCTGATGAGGAGTATGCGCGCCATGTTGTGGGCTCGCATGTTACTCCCGAGAGATCGGTCATAACAAAGGGTGTATACTGGACGACATCAAAAGACCGTGAGTGGACTGCTTCCGCTTGAAGGGACGAGTTAAGGGACTAACTTTTTTTTCAATCCAGTTTTAAGCTTTACAAAGGGTGCCAAAATTACCAACGTCACGTTTCCTTCGGACGAATGGTGGCATGGGACGTACAAGGGCAAGAGCGGATTCTTTCCGGCTCATCATGCAAAACTGTTGCCATTGTAATCTGCCAGTTGCCTTATAGTTTAAGCAGGTAGTTTGCGACGCGCGCTGGTTTGGGTTAAGTCGTTCTTCATCTTATTTTGAAGCCCCTAGGCAAATTAGGCACCCTCGTTTCCATTTGGCATTTTTCAAGCCTGCAAGTTATTTCGGATTTATCAATATATACCAGTAATAGTCATGGCATTCCATATCTATCGCTCGCCGAGAAACAATTCATTTTGTCTAAACCCTAACATCGCAAACACATATATGCAAATCCGCCCTCTTATCTAACCCTTGAAGATGTTAAAAACAACGAAAGCACAACTGCTCTACTTGCTCGCCTCCTTGTTCCGACCCACAGGAATCTTGAACTTCATAGGCTTCTTTCCAGCCTCCGGATCGCGGCCTACCTCGCCGACCGCCTCGCCCTCGTCCAGGTGCTCGCCATTGGTCTTACTACTGCCATTGGTCTGCGCCGCCGCCGCTGCCTCCTCGCTCTCCTCCTCAGCCTCAATCTGCTTCTTTATGTAGTCGAGGTCCAGTCGCATAGAGAGCGCATCTTCGCCGTCGGCGTAGTACTTGGCTTCGGGCTTTTCAATTTTGAAGCCCAGCGTCGTCTCGTAAAGGTGGCGGGCGGCCACGTTGGATACGCGAACGTGGAGGGAGACGTATCTGGCCTGGTACGTTTCCACCATGGCGAGTTCTAACGTCGCAAGAAGTTAGCAATATCCCTTTACATTCTCCAGTCCTCCTTCCACTTACGACTCTGACGCATAAGCTTCTCGGCAATGCCCAGCCGGCGATGCGTGCGCATGACGCTCAGGCTGGTAATGTGGCCGTGGGGGATACCGTCCGACGGCTCCTCCTCCATCTTTGCAATGACATAGCCGACAATCTTCGGGTAGTCGTATGGGTCCTGGGACGGGCGGGAAACATCGACGGCCACGAAGCTGAGCTGCGGCCACGACAGACTATGGTAAAGGTAGTACTTTAGGAAGTAGTTCTCGGGGAGGTTCTCGAGATTGGCGTGCTGGATCAGCGGCAGATCCGAGTTGCGCAAGGGGCGAATATCCATAGCGGGCTGGAGGTCGAGCGTTGAGGAAGGTATCTGCAGAGGCCGAGTAGTGACGAGGGACGGAGAGGGTAATGTGTCGCGAGATAGCGGATTCGATGCGAGGACGGAGTCTGAACGTCGGCTTCCGGGCGAGGAGAGGT
This sequence comes from Akanthomyces muscarius, assembly GCF_028009165.1. Lineage (NCBI taxonomy): Eukaryota > Fungi > Ascomycota > Sordariomycetes > Hypocreales > Cordycipitaceae > Akanthomyces > Akanthomyces muscarius. The sequence goes on along the minus strand of NW_026611615.1, from coordinate 741,323 downwards.
AACGACGGGACGTATAAGATACCTGGTCCAGTCAGAGGTCGCGATTCGGGGGAGGGAGCGGACGAGGAGCGGTGGTAGTGGTCGGATGCAAAGGCTCTTTACTGAGTACGAAAATGAAGCTCGCCGATGCTTCGTCGCTCCCCCACTACCTACCTAACTACCAGCCACTACCAGCGTCTGTAAAAAGTGGAACCCAATGCGTCTTCGACGGCGAGATGGTGAGCAAGGCCACGGATGGGAAGCGATCGAGAAAGTGTTAACCACCCCAAAAAAAAATCGGAAAGATCAAGTCTGCATGGGTGGTTGGGATGTGAGCCGTCGTGTAACTTTGTAGATCTGTTGCAACACAAGCCATTGTCCAAAAGCAGGGGAGACGCAATCAGGCACATCTCCTCTGGATCGTGTATGAAGTCCGGTATTCGGCCTGGTGCGCTTCGAAATAAAATATCCGATGATTATAATAGTCACAGTATGACATTATGAGAAATTCTCGATATATCATTTATTAAGCCTGCATAAATGCTGCAAATTGCTAACACCTCGTCATGCCCCGCCACCATGCTGCAGATGGTGGGGTGACAGATATTTCTACAGCGCCTTCATGACAAACTTGCGTCTTGCAGCCTCGCTCAAAGCACCTCACCTCCCTTCGCCACAAGATGGCGTCCGATCCATTCGACGACGTCTTCACCCTCGAAGACCGCTTCTACCGGCAAGGCTACCAGCAGGGCCTCGAGGATGGCGAGGCCGCCGGGCGCGTCGAGGGGCGCCAGTTTGGCATGAGCACCGGCTTTGACAAGTTTCTCGAGAGCGGTCGCCTTGCCAGCCGCGCCATCGTCTGGGCAAACCGTCTCCCATCATCACAGAACACCACATCTTCCAGCTCAGCTGCGGGCGCTTCAGCTGCGGCAGACACAGAACAACCCAAGCAGGCCTGCACGCTGCCGACATTACCAGACAACGCGAGGCTTGGCAAGAATATCAAAATGGTCTACGCCCTGGTCGAGCCGGAAACGTTATCTACATCCAATGTGGACGAGGCTGTACAAGACTTTGACGACCGCTTTAAGCGTGCGCAGGGCAAAGCCAAGGTCGTCGAAAAGATGATTTGCTAAGCCTCATTACGATGTTATGAGACTTGCGGCGTTTGGAGTTTCCGGACCACTTGGGAGCATTAGAAATAGACTCAACACGAATCACTGGTTTCAGAGATGTGTTGCAAAACTAGCTTTATTGATGTCACAGTACAAAAGAGAAAAGGCTAGGCGTCTATGCCTCCCCAGTTATATACAATGTCTTCTCCGTCTATTGGAATGATCTGCAAGGGTATCTGCGAAATGTCAGTCTCGTGTTCAATTGTTCGGTCTGTCGAAGACTTACCCATCAGGATACGACCGGTCCGTCAGCTCATACTTGTGCACGTTCCACTCTCCGGAGGAGAGCGACTGTCCGCTCGGCAGCGGCGGAAGGCCATTGACGAATAGATCCTTGGCGACGTCCTTGGGGGTGGCCTTGGCCAACGCCTTGGCCAGGCCGGTCGTCTGGCCCTCTTGCTGCGCAGCCACGAGAGCCTTCTCACCTGCCTCGCCAATCAGCTCGACCTTGGGGTTGACAGCGCTGCCGACAGTCAGCAGGCTCACGACGTCAGCCTGGCTGACAACGCTGAGCTGTGGGTAGTTGCGACGCGTGTCGCGCTTCCAGTAGGGGTTGCCGGCAATGTCACCCGCGGGTAGCGTGACGGGATCCTCAAACGACGCCGGGTCGTTGGAGCCTGGCGCAGGAAGGCGGTAGTACGGGTTCAGCGGCACGCCATTGGAGCGGTTGGGGTCAATCGCGAGGGCTTTGCGGAACGACTCCCAGATGCCGGTCGACTGAAGAGTTTGCTTCTGTTCGGGGAGTCGTGTGTGGTCAGCTTCGGTTCGTTGTGTTCGGTTTCGCGGGCTGCGTGAGGGTAATTTTTTTATTGTCGAGGGAAATTGCAGTCGCATGCGCATCCAATTGACATGAGGCTTGCAAAAGGCTTGCTTACCTTGGCGATGGAAACAACGCCGCCCGCGGCTTTGGCTACCGCATTGGCCGACATGTTGGCGTGGATGGTTTGGTGCTGGAGGAGAGAGTGTCGTGGTGAGCTTTGGTGGTGAGAGTTGCGTTGCTATTGCCGATGGTGGGATTGGTTAGAGTTTAGCCGCCAATTTGCCGAAGAGCCTACCCTGGAGCCGCATGTCCAAAATTAGATGTGCTGTCGAAGCACTTGGACGGTGAAGTTTACCAGAGAGAACCTGAAATACTGTCGAAAGTAACAAGCACATTAACTGAAGTGGCTAGCGAAATATGAGGCCGTTTGGTTAATGTCCCTATTTTGTATGAGTAGCTGCGGATACACCTCCGCACATCCGCGTTTGAAAGCACTTTTTCCCTCACGTCATATCATGGAAAATCCAACAGCTCGAAACATTCATGCAAAAAATAACACCACACAATGTAGCAAAATTTGGTGACCACCTTAAACCGTTTATTTGACCCGAAATTTGTGTCCATTGCGCCATGGCTCACCACCATTGTGGCTTATTAGACTCGCTGCCAGTTTATATCAACGTCACTGGCAACCACCTTTCACATGCACAAGTACCCAGTGGCCAGAAACATTACAGGTGGTGCGCCGCAGTGCTTTGAGCGAGTCAAATGCCAGAAAGAGAAATCAGGCTTGGAGAAGTACACCGCCGGCGCAGCCGCTCACCACCCAAGAAAAAGCGAAGCCTCCGCGGCGCCGTCTGTTCCATTCATCTCCTCTGCCCAGGCGAGCAAACGAAACATAATGCAGTGCCGAGACTCCGATCAAACCCATACCAGGCTCCTGTCACGACTACCCGCGAAAGAGCGGATCCGGGTACGACTGCATGTGCTCGGCGGGCAACTGCTACACATGACCTGTATAGCTACACAAGAAATTGTGCGCCTTCGCCTGCCCCAAAGTAGACACGCTTGAGACAGAGATTGAAGTCCACACGAGACGATAATGAATACTCTCCCCATTTCACGCGCTTTACGCCCTATAGCGTTACATACCTACGAGATACGAGCTCCCTCACTGCGCATAGCTGGCGCACCTCGTCCTCTTCTGCAAACTTGCAGGCTCATGTACTCGTAAACCGTCGACATGTTGCACAGCCAGAACACATTTAACTTTACTTACGCGGACTAGTTTCTGTACTTTGCGCAGCTAGCTCTGCCGCACCGTCTTGCGCGCGTCCGATGCATCAACGTGGCGTGGCAGGATCTGCTCAACTACCACGAGGAGAACATGCCACGCGACATGAATTTCTAGGCGAGCTGTGTACTGTGCTAAAGAGATGCGCCGGATTGGTGCAACTGATGGTTCGGCGGGGTCTTATTTATGCGGAGGGCGGGCAAAGCGCAGACGCGCTTTGTGCTGGCCTCGCTGGCCCGGTGCTGGCCAGTTTGACCTGACTATGACGTGGTCGCAGCTGCGAAGTCCTCAAGTCTCAGCAGAGCGTGAGTATCCGTCTCGGCTCATGTATATACTGGATTATGATTTGGCGAAGGCTCGATGTTCGGAGCGCGTCATGCGTATGTCAATCGTCCTGACCAGTGGCAAGCACAGGCGGCCAGCCGAAATCTTTGGTGGGATTGAGCGAGTCTGAATTACGTAAAGAATATGCTTGTAATGGTCTGTCGACGTAAAGCCATCTCGATTGTATCAATAGATGGTAACAGTCGTTTGCTGAATTCGGAGTTGCTTAGTTCTATTGCCGCTGCCGGTGCCGCGTTTTGCAATTATGCTCGGCGCTGCAGCTTGTCAGCAGGTGTCTGCGTTTCTTTGGTCCCGGCTTTGCATACAGTCTGACTTCGAGCAGCGCGGATAGAAGATCGCGTATAGCTACAGTATTGTTAGCGACATGTATGAGCGAGAAGCGAGGTCGGTTGCGTGAGGGTTTCGTACACAAACAGCACAGTGGCCATGGCGAAAGCGGCGGCCGGGGCCATGAATTTCTACAATAGTCAGGTTTGAGGTTTCTTAACTGTGCCAGGCTGCTTACTCTTGGATCCATTATCTGAGCAGTTTATCTCTTGAACCACCAAGAAAAAAGACCAAAAAAAACCAAACAACAACGGGCAGGCTAGGGGCGAAACGTGGGAGCGCCCGAAGCGTCTGATGCAAAGCAACCAACCCCTGGACCGGCTGTTGTGCGCCGGTGAGCTGGAGTAGCTGATTGACGGAAGCTAGTCTGTAGGGCCTGAATTACTGGTACAAACGGCTAGACTGAGCTGGGATGCAACAGTGGCCGGGGTGAGCGGGTTTTCGTTTGGGAGGATCAAAGAGAGGTGTGCAGCTGGTAAATCGCCCCGCGGTAACGGTCTGGACTCGCAATCATATCATGGCCCCATGGTTGGACGGGGGCTGCCTGGGAGGGGGGTTTGCATGACAGCGGTCTATTTCCCGGGTCATTCTGATTGGGAACTTTGAGAGAAAAAAACTGCTTCTAGGACAATTCTGGCCACCCGTAATCATTTCGCCTGATTAAATCCGTGTTCGTGCTGTGTAGCGAGTGCTGCGCAGAGATTGCCAGCTTGATGGCTGTTCCAAACAGGCTGCCAGGCCTTAGCTCCATGCAGCGTGCTGCGTCGTACGGTGGGCGCCAAGTGCGCAAACGCCGTAGAAAGTCGGAAAAGGAAAGGAAACCGAGAAGGAAAAGAAAAGCCAGTCATTGATTTCGCTATTTGCATACAGGAGATGCATGCAGCTAAATTGGGGGGTTGGTAGTTTGCTGGCGCAATCTGTCGCACATCCCACACCACCGCAGCTCTCCCGCCCGCGCTCAAGCTCGCTCGCTCGCTCGCTCCTTCGCCCTCTTTCTCATTTCATTATTACTTCCCGACCCTTTCCTCAGCTCTCCTGCCGCAGCAGTCTCTCGTCTCTGTTCGCCATCGCCGTAATTGCTAGGCATCTGCGTTGTACCAAGATTGACAAGACCCCTCGCTCTTTAATTTATCTCGCGCAAAACACACATACACAGCTGTCGCAATGCCTCCTACGCTTCGCAAGCGCAAGGCGCCTGAGCCCGCGCCCGCCCCGCCGGCTCCCAAGAAGGCCGTTGCCGCTGCTGCCAAGAAAGCGGCAGCTCCCAAGAAAGCGACCGCGCAAAAGAAAGAGTCCGCGCCCGAGAAGGAGGCCTCTGCTGTGGCCGCTCCTTTGCCCGCGACAGCCAAGGGTGCCAAGCAGGTAGCTGTCGGCGATCTTGTCAGCCTCGACGACTTTGGCGGTGAGGTCGAGACCAACGACGGCGAAAAGACGACGCTGAAGAAGCTCGTCGACGAGAGCAAGTCTGGTGTTGTGATTTTCACCTATCCCAAGGCTTCCACGCCTGGCTGTAAGTTGGATCCCCCGCGACGCGACGCGCTCGCGCATGTTCAAGCTTGGGCAGCTGCTCGCAGCCCTTGCTCACCCCTTTCCGACGATGTACTGACAGTAGTTGAAACAGGCACCAAGCAGGTCTGCTTCTTTCGCGATGCGTACGAGACCCTCACCGCCGACGGCCTCGCCATTTACGGCCTTAGCGCCGACTCTCCCAAGGCCAACACTGCCTTCCAGACCAACAAGAAGCTGCAGTACCCGCTGCTTTGTGACCCAGACTATACTCTGATCGACGCCATCGGCCTCAAGAAGAGCCCCAAGGGTACCCAGCGCGGCGTCTTTGTCATTAGCAAGGACGGCAAAGTGCTCGTGGCCGAGGGGGGCAGCCCCCAAGGCACCTTCGATCGCGTCAAGGCGCTTGTTGAGGAGCTTGAGAAGTAGGTCTCTTGTCGTACGGATTGGGTCTCCTAGGCTGAGTTATACACGGAAAGGAGTATGGGGACCTTACTCTGATGGACAGGGAGAAACACGGTGACCATGTTGGAACTGTGATGGAATCGCACAAGGTTGAGACGGGATGATAAAAGAGCATGTATAGCATTTATTTTATGGATTTGTATCGAGATTATATAAACAGTCACTGCATTCCAGCGGCAGTCATGCTTCAAAGCTGTCTGTTAACATTGGCTAGCTCTAAATGCCGACGCGGGGATTTTTGATGCCGACCTGCCCAACAGCTAACTGTCCTGACAACAGCGAATGCCTCGCGTTCGCAGCCATTGAGACGCTACCCCCCGAATAAGGAACTTGGGATGCTGTCAGTAAGTCCAGACCTGATTTGCGCACACAGTGCTTACAACAAAAAGCCTGCGATCAACAGACAGGCATAGCCGAGAGAGCCGCAGCGACTTCTTAGCTCACGTCGCCAGCGCTGCAGGTGACGCCGTCAAAGGCGCGAGGGTCGCACTGCGCGTCGTGTTAACCTTCGATTTGAAATGTCAGTTTTTGGTAGACTAGTTACCTGCTACATATCAGTTAGCAAGCCTGCTTCGCATAGTTAGCCTGCAGCGCCCACGGATATCATACCTTGGCATTCTGCAGTCCAGTAATATTAGTCACATATTCAAATCGGAACAACAAGGCTATGCTGGAGACAGAAAACATACGTTGAGCCTGCAAGCGTTACCGTAGACGACACCGTTGGAGCAGGTGATAGGAGCGTACTCGTCCGTACAGAAACCATCGCAGTTGGTCTTCTCAACGGGGGCGGCGATGACGGCCGTGGCAATGGCGAGGATGGCAAGAGTGAACTTCATCGTAAATCAGACTAGAGGTTTCTTGATTTTTGATCAAGGAGAGGATTAGGGGAAGATGAAAAAAAAATGTATACCCTGGCTCGGCGAGAAGACCTCTTTTATAAGTGTCTCAGTGCCGCAGGCAAGCGCCACGGACGAGGCATGCTACCAGCCACAAAAAAACGGCAGGATTCCATCCTTCATGGTGTTGCCTACATTGGGAAACCGGCACGTTTATTAGTACTCGGAGGAGACATTTCGGTGACATCAGGAGACTTCTGTGTCATTACGCATAGCTTCGCATCATGTTACCCCATTTCTGCATTCGCCCAGGACATGGCGCCACGGTCACTAGCCAGCTGTTGAGTCGAGCAACGAAAGCGAATACATGACGAGTAGACAGGTAAAGGGTGGCGAATGGTTAGGGCTCTAGCTGAATGTTCGAAAAGTGTTGCTTGTGTCCTTGACCGGCCTGCCTGCTGCTTGACTCATAATTCAATTAGCGCTTTGCCCATGCCAGTAAACGAGGAGGAATTCTTCCGTCTTTATTTCGCAATATATGTACATAAATGTCTTTCTAACCCGCGTCCTCTTCCCAATCATCTACGCAGCCCCACCATCGATAATGAAATACCAAAAGAAGGAATATTAATAGTCAGAATGCGAAATACCATGCCCAATAAAAAGTATCGTAAATGTCAAGGTGCCTTTGCCCGGGGTTGTTTTCAGATCGTTTCAACCCGCCAAAAGAACATGAAAGTAACAAAAAGGGTTCTAGACCGTACAGTAACCTGCTGCCAACTCGTCTTCCCAAAGGGATCAGGCTATACAGGACAGCCAGCTCGCGATTATGCCAACACCTCCCCTCAGAAGATGCGCTCTAGCCTTTTGTAGACTCTATTCTCGAGCCAAAAACCTCCATGATTAACGCCATATTGTTCCCTTCACTTGTGTTCCACCGACAGCCCCAAGCCGGCACGTCCTTCTGCTCGGGCGTGTCGCAGCTCGCGCATGACAAACTCGTAGGTGAGCATTGTCACTGTTGCTGCCGGCACTGCGCGCATCATGTTGGTTCCGAGACCGGCGTAGAATGCCCGCCAGCCTTCTTCTCGTAATATGGTGCGAAAGGTCATAACAATGCCCTTGTACTTTGGCGTATAACTCGAGCTAGAGTTGGCTTGTGCTTGGACCCCTGGTGTGGCGACACCGAGACCCTGTAGGTACTGCTCGCCTGCTACGGGTCGCCGTTGCGTTTGAAGTCGTGTGCGAATCACTTCGTGCGGGTATGTTGCGCTGCTGGCGAGAATCTTGGATAATATTGACGCGGACAAGATACCAGACCAATGGGCCTGCTCGCCAGGGGCCTCTGGCTCACCCATGCCTTGTCCGGTAAACCTCGTCTTGAGGTATTCGTAGGTTGGGAATTGCACCGCCACGTGGGTCAAACCAAGGAGTGCCGGTGTTAGGCCCGAGTAGAAGGAGAGGAGGCCCTCGGAGCTGTACATTTTGCGAGCGGCATCGAGCGTTGACCGATAGTGCCAGGCTGTGTGTAGTGTTGGGCGCGCGGTTGGTGTGTTGCCGGGCCTGGGATGATCGTTACGGTGGGCGTTGGGGTTGCTCTGTGACATGAGCCGGGTCTTGATTACCCAGATCGGGTTGGTAGCAATGGTGCTGCTAGCTCCTGCAATAATAGAAGACCAGAAATTTATAAGATGGACATTGTCTATCATGCTGTCAGTAAAAATATATATCGCTATTGTCGAAGATTCTTACGGTGATAGTCGGCCAGGTACACTTTGGATTTGTTGTACACTGTGAACCAGACTGCCCAGGTAGGGAGATAGCCGAGAACAATCGGCCCCAGACCACGGTACATGCCTCGAATACCCTCTTCTCGCCAGATCACACTGGCCGTGCCAACCAGGCCATTGTACATACGCGAGTGGCCAGCCTTGACGGCGGCCTGCGCCTGGAGCTTGGTCTTGATAACATCGAGCGGGCAAGTTACCACGCCCGAGGTAAAACCACCGAGCGCACCGGCGATAGCATTAAACTGCGACTCTGAGGCTCTGGCCGCCCACTTCTGCAGGGGCGAGGGCCCCTCGGCCTGTTGTCGGTTCATCGTGGGGTTTGCGGAAGCGTACGGCGGTGTCGCATGCCCTGCGGTCGGGATAGGCCGGGATTGAGGGCGTTGATCGTGAGACATGCCAGGAGCGACAGATGTAGCGATCGAGACGACAGGATGATATGCTGGCGATGTCGGTATCTTGCTTAGGGTGACGGGAGGTGGTCCGGTCGAATTCCGTGGATAGCACACCGTCTCCGAGGACTTCGACGTGGGCTAGAGGAACGTCGAAGGAGCCTCGTGGGACGGTGCGTCGGCGGAGAATAGTAGAGCGACGTGCGAATTTCGATTCTGGTCAAATTCTGTGTCGAAATCGATGCATCCGAGAATGGCGTCTGGCGGTTATGCTCGCATGGGAAATGAACAGGGCGGCCGACTTTCGGCTGCTGCGGGGGAGCAAACGCCTCTCTCGCTGTGGTAGCTTTTTTTTCCTTCCGCGGCGACTTCTGTAGCTTCGTTCTAGCGGCGGCAGCGGGCTAACGACTACGGCGCCACCAGTAGTATTCGGGCAGACGCAGATGAGGTAGAAAGTCGTGGGAGCCAGTCGCGGGAGTGCTCGGCCGGCAAAGAACCGGTGATATGATATGCTGCCGGGGAAAGTGTGGGAGGAAAGTGGGAAAGGTAACCACGCAGAGCAGGTGAGAGCTTGGTTGACAGTGGATAGTGAGGGTGGAACTGCTAACGGAACAAGGGTGGGCGACCGACAAGCAAGTGTTGGCACCTCTATCAACGCTTGCAAGCGGGGAGACATGAAAATGTGAGAGCAGAAACTAATATTGCTAATTAAGAGACTGCCGATGTTTTTTTGCTGTAATTTCTACTGTCGAGAACCCTGCTGCAGCTTCCTGCTCGTGCTCCGGCATTGAGGCTGGTGATGTCACAATCCCTACCTGCTATGGCTGTCCCAGTGGCATCATTTCGGCACGATGTGGAATGACTACAGGATTATTTTGAGAACGTCAAAGACGTGTCTATCTTCAACATGTGAATTCATTTCGTGCGACCATAATGTAAAATTTCTCGACTACAAAGTAAGTATGGTCCCTCGAAAACAGCCCTGATAAACGCCGCTCCCGTCGACTACCTCGGATCTGAGACATACCAGTAATAACGGAGCCCACGCGCCAACAAGGAAGAAATAGCTTCTCAACAATAGCTACGGATACTGCTCAACCAGTTGCACCAACAGTTTGACACCGGACCATCCCTCATAGCCCAAAGTACGTCAATGCAAAGGATACCAGGCCCGGCATCATCTGCACTGTCCAGATCCTCCTCGTCGCTGTCGCGCCGCCGTACGCACCGGCCACGACGACATTGGACAGGAAAAAAAGGCGCAGCTCCTGCGCAAAAACCGGCACCGGGTGCAGCAGACTCCAGGCCAAGCCGGCCGCCAAGAAGCCGTTGTAGAGCCCTTGGTTGGCGGCGAGCGCCTTGCTCTTTTCCGCAAAATCTTTGTCGAGCTTGAACGTTCTGAGACCGCGGGGTGTCGTCCAGAGAAACATTTCCAAGACGAGGATGTAGACGTGCTCGGCGGCAACGAGGCCGGTTGCGATTTGGGAGAGGGTGATCATGTTGTGAGGTAAATCTTATGATACAGTTTCGGAAGCTGTGGAAGTACGCGGGCTCAATTGAGAAAGTAGTCAGTACGTAGAGAATTTGACAACTGTACGAGATTTAATAAAGGACGAGAGAAATATGCCATCCGACGCCTGTCAGATTTAAATTTCTGCTGCTTGAGCTAGTAGACGCCATCAGCACAGCAACAGCGGAATGTCCGAAACAAAAACGCCGTCTGTGGGCGCACTGCCCTCCGCAGGATGAGGAGTCACCACAAAAATATGCCAAAAACCTGAGCGGATCAGGCTGATGATCCTGAGACTGAATCTCCCAACTTAATTATCAATCGATTGAAGCTATCGTGTAAAAACTTGAGACGGGTTGTAGAAGGTTGTACTCAGTAAAAAGGTGTACCACCTGCGGCTATTCGTGTCCGGACTGTCACGTGACATCCCGAGCTCTCCCAGCGCCAAACTAAAGCATACCTGCACCAAAGCCACATGGCCAATCAGATAACCGCTGATGACCCATCGTCTTTCCTCTGCGCGCAAAACCGGCCTCACCTTAGTATCCCTCGCCCACTGCACTGCACCAGACAACCACGCAACTCAGTCCAACGACACGCAGTAACCATGGTCTCTCTCGCCCCCTTTGTCCTGCGCCGCCCATGGCTCACCAAGATGCTGATGCCTGCTGCCACCTGGTACGCCAATGCCGCCGGCTACCGCAAGCTGGGCCTGAGGTACGAATTGCTCAATTTTCCGGCGATAATTTCCCCCAGCTTCCCGAGGAACGACGACTGCGCGATGCCAACAAGCGCCACGACAGCCGGAATCGAACCGAGGCAATGTAATTTCTGGTCATTCGTGGCCAATTGTTCACTTGGTGGACAGTGGCACATTTTCGCAGCCCCCGACCGGGTTCATGCGCAGCCCGTGCGGCAAGGAGTCAGCTCAGCGTTATCCGCGCAACCCTGACTTCTCAACCACCCCAATTGCACCGTTGACGATTCTTCGACATGAAACCATTACCAAAGCAGCCCTCGAATCCGAAAATCGCGTCGCCTCACATGAAGCCGAGGGGAAATCGCCCGCTCAGCCAGAGCCGCATGCTAACCGCATATCTACAAACAGATTTGATGACCTCCTCGAGGAGGAGCGCGAGGCCGTCCAAATTGCCATCAGACGCCTTTCTAGCCAGGAGTCATACGACCGTATCTACCGTATCCGCCGTGCCACCCAGTGCAGCTACCAGCACAAGCTGCTCCCCAAGGAGGACTGGACTACGGCCGAGGAGGTAACTTACCACTTCCATCTTCGTCCTTCGACCGTCGACAATTTTCATCATACTGACTGGCGTAAAATAGGATACCCCGTACCTTCGCAACATCATCGCTCAGGTCGAGGCTGAGCTCGCCGAAAAGGATGCGCTCGACTCCATGACCGTCATCAAGAAGCACTAAACTATTCTTAGAACTGAAAAAAAACCCCTTGTTTATATAGAGAGCGAAGGAGGGAAAGAAGTTCCAAGAAAACAAAAAGGTCCGGAAAGCGAGCAAGACATTAAACTATTAAGTATGGACTTGGCTTCGGGTCCTGTGTATCCTATGTATAGACAACTAGGTCTTGAGTGCAAGACCGTGTTTTCTTTCTCAGCCTATTGAAAAAGAACTCAAATCTCTTTTGTCACATCATTGCTACCATTGGAGAACACTAGTGATTGTGATGCTTTCCTATCTACAGATCATTATCTGACGACCATTTGTATCTCAGTCCACTATGCATTGCTCTCTCATCTACTAATACAAAGATACCAGCCATATCCTGATCTTCCAATACACCGGCCACACCCAAACATTCTACATACTGACTTTCTCGATCACTTTTCTCCATAGTAAATGTCCGTGATAGGATGACACCAAACATAGATGCACGAGAGCGCCATCGTCGGCTCTTGTTTCCCCTGCCTTTGGGCCGTGAACCCAGCTCCATTTACCATTCCCGTCTCTGATAGCTCGTTCTTACCCGAAACCATTGCTTTTCAGTATTCCGTTTTTCATTGGCCCCTGCTAATGAGACGCCGCAACGCCGCATGTAGTCGGACCTGGGGGTATATGTACATTCAAGCACAACGTCGCTTGTCATCCGTTTCTGCACATCAAATTCCCCTTTTTCGTTACAAAAGTACAAAAACATAGTGAAAGTCTCCTTAGTGGCAAGTTCTGCTCAGCATCACTGCCAGGCACGCTGGTAGAATAACAAATATGCGACTTTGTTGTCCTTGATGCTTTCTTTGACGTACTTGTCCTTGTTGGCCCCGTTGGTGGCGCCATTGACAACGTTGCTCCATCGCTTTCCACTGCTTCCCGCAGGAGCAGTCACCTGATTCCATCCCTCCTCGTTGCCTTCATCTTCATCATTCATAGCGCCAAAGCGGTTGCTAGTGGCGGACTGGCTGTTATCCTTGCGGATATCCTTGATTTCCTCCTCAGAACCGCCTTCAGCGACCTCCTCGCTGCGGAGACGCCGTAGGACCGTATCATCAAGGCGAAGCCACTCGCGACCGTCCTGGCGACGCACATCGGCAGTGTAGTGGCCACCACTAGCATTCTTTCCGTGGTGATAAATGACGCTGATCAGCTTATACTTGGGCAGAGTGCCATCATTCAAGCTCTGGCGAGTCTGGCGGGAGAGAGCCTCGCGTGGAATTTCGAGGTCAAGAGGGTATCCGACATTCTTCCAGATCTTTGTCGTACCACCTTCAGCATCAAACTGGAAGCGCTTGAGGTGGAGGATGAGCACAGGAGGCAGAGTCTCGATGAAGACCTGTTTCGTCGCAGTGACGTCTTTGCCGCGAGGCGAGTTGAAATCACCCTGCAGGCGCTCGGGGCGGGTGAGCCCGCGAAGGGCATCGACAACGTTTCTGATCTCAGGCGAGCCGATGTCAAGCTGAAGAGGCTGGTAGGGCTCCGTAGTAATGGAGTCCTTCAAACCAGGAACGCGAAACTCGGATCGCAAAAGACCTCCAAAAATCTTAGTGACGGGGGTAGACGAGTTGGAGCCTGAAGAGCGAGTAACAGCAGCACGCTGCTTGCGGCCAACCTCAAGCCAATCGCCGTTAGGATCAGCGGAAGCGTCTACTGAAGTAGCCTCGGAGCCAGCAGCTTGGCTGGCAGCCTGTGATGCGTTGTTCATGACATGAGTGCATTCGTCATCAAGAGACTGGAGTAGGAACCCAAGAAACTCCTCTGCGTCTTGCTGGTGGCCCCGACGCATACTCGCAAATCGCGAAAGTTGTCGTATAGCTTCGTACACAAATTCGGGGGTGAAAGGCTCTCCGTAACGCTCAATCTCCTCGCCACGGATAAGCTTGCGCAGCTGCTCGTTAGTTGGTGCCGACTTGAGGATATTGTATTCGTGCATAAACATAATCATGGCGTCGAGGAGTGGCGTCTCGCTCTTGAAGCTATGAGCAGCACGCTTGCTAATCTGGTCGAGGAAGTTATAGAATGGGGAGCAAAACATGAGGACTTGAAGGACCGAGTTCATGTAGCACATGTTGCCGGTGTTAATCAGGCCCCGAGGCTCCAGAAAGACAGTCATTTGGTCAGCTCCACCAACCTTGTATGAGCGAATAGCCTCCGCGACAGAGTTGGCATTGGCCTTGAGTGCAGACGAAACGACACCGCTATTGCTTCCCTCAGGAGTGACGCCGTTTGTCTCGTCCGAAGCATCATTGCCTCCATTTATGTTGACAACAGCGGCAACGGGAGTCTTGGCGAAGAGATTGGCCCAGCTGCTCGGGGGCGCACGCGCGACAGGAGCAGACTCGCTGGCCTCAGGGGCAGGTTGCTCAGATGGGAGAGCTTGAGTCACTTGTGTCTCCTGGTGGGCGTCTGTAGTCTTTACTTGCTTCTCCGTCTCTGGCGCGGTAGAGTCATGCTGCTTGGTGGCCTGAACACCTGCTGCGGCATCCTGCTGAACCTTGGGGAGTGAAACAGCCTTGCTATTTTTGTCGATCCGTTGCCGCGACTTGCGTAGGCGCGTGGTCCGTACGGGAAACTCGGCGTCAGCACACGAGTGCCACGGTAGTGGAGGGCGGAACGGTGATTTGTTAGTCGCGACAGGTGGGAGAGGAGAGGCGGGCTGTTGTGCGACTGGTTGGGCCGCAGGGGGCGGGTTTATGATTTCCTGTATTTGCGGCGTTGGCGGCGTGGGTGGAGGCTGAATCTGCGAAGAGTGCGTTGACGAAGGCGTGTGCGGAGGAATGGGAACAGTCGTCTGAGGTGGTTGATAAGGAGTCGACAGACTGGGAGAGTTCTGAGCGTGGCGAGAGTAGTTGGGAGGAACACTGACGCCGACCATGGGCACATATTGTGGCATGGTAGGCGGCGAGCGACCGTATCCCTGGTAAGGCGGGCATCCTGGCGAGGGCATTCCCCCGTTTTGGAACTGCGGGGGCATACCATAGTATTGCTGAGGGGGGGCATATGGATTGTGCTGGTGGCCGTAGTTTTGATACATGGGATTCATCTGCTGATGATACTGCGGCATGTATTGCTGCTGCTGTCTTCGTCGGGCACCTCCTCCTGCCGGGCCGGGCCCGCTCATATCCATGGGCATGCCGCTGTGGGCGTGTATGTTCTGCCCAGCCGGCAGATGGTGGCGGTTACTCATCCTGCCGGCGTGGGGAGTATGCTGATGCCTCCCCGTGCTTGGAGGGGCTTCGGAGCGTCGGGGTAGGGCGCGCGGTGGTGATGCGCAATAGTGTCGCCAGGGGCTCCGCTGATGCAAAGGAGCTGCGTCGGATGCGTAAGAAATTGCTGACGAGAGGAGCTGGGCGATACCGGAGTGACTCTAATGCGGTTCGGCCTGATGCGGTTGCTTCGTTGGTGACACGCGCAGACAGGCGCGGAATTGGGTCGGGGGTGATGGGGAAAATAGGCAGCGAGAATTAGGAAAGGTAAGGGCACAGGCGAAACAAATAAAACGGAGGGGCAGAAGAAATTGGAAAGAAGTTGAAAGATGCGCCAGGCTGTTGCTGGAGCGAGGCGAGGGGATGGGAGAAAATCAAGAGAAGATGAAATTTAGGCCGACGATGAGGTGGAAGAAGCAGCGCACGAACTGGAGCTTGTCAAAGATGCGCCTGGGCTGGCGCCGCGGAGGAGCGGGCGAGGCCACCCAAAACTTTTGTGGGCTCGAGCTATGACTAAATCTGTCCGCCGGCCGTTGGCGGAAATGTCTGAGGTAGCAATTTCGGAGCAAGTATGGAAATAAAACAAGATGAAGTTGAAAGAACAGTGAGGTTGGGCCTTTTATATAGACTTCCCTCCGGGGAAGATCAATCTCAAGCTTTGGGAGCCGCGGGCGGCTCACTGCACCCATTTATCTGCCCAACATGCAGCTTAGAGGCACAATAAATTTTGGAGCCTCGAAATATAATTTGAAACTTTGAACTATAATTATGCCACAAACACCCGTTCGTTGTAGAATTACCCTGTTGAACAAGGCGAGGGCTATTTCAAGGGAGTCTTGCTACCTTTTGACTTTTTACGCTTTTACCTGTATCCTTCGCCATGCTGTACCAGGCCAAGGGCGTCTACGAGGCGTGCGCGAGGCTTGTGCGGCGGCTGAGGTACCTAGTGCACTAGGCACGAACAAAGTAGAATTGAACTGAACCAGCATCAAAGCTGACACGCCGGAAGAGCTTCATAGCAGGCGATAAGCCACATGTCTTTTACCGAAATAACAAAAAAACGAATTGATATGTAACGCCTGGATCATGCCCAAGAAACGCACGCTTCAGCCCTTGAAGCATGCATCATCGCCGATACCACCACTGACACCGACAAAATGGAGGAATATTGATATACACAGGTGCCACCCAAACCCTACTCATCCTTAAACAGCCAGCGCCCCCCAGGCTTCATCGCCTCTCTGTACCGCTCCCGGACCGCCCGCTTCTCTCGCTCTGCTGCCTCCTCCCGGTTCAACTCCAATTCCTGCGTGCAAGGAAAATCCGCGTCCCAAAATCCAGGAGGCGACTGCATACGTGAGTATCGGTGTCGGTGTCTTCCGTATTTATTCGCGAGGTCCTGCGTCTTTGCCTGTATCCAGGCTTCGGCTCGCTCCTCTGGGTCCATGATCGCCAAACGATAGGCATAGTCGCCAAGATGCTGCTCTAGCAATTTTTGCTCTTCCATGCGTTGTGCCGCCGTCAATGGTAGATCAGGCCGTTGCGAAATTGCCAAGGCGCGAAATTGCTTGCCGCAGCAGTGCATCTCCGCGCATCCTGTGAGACAGGCTCTATCATTCTTGTCTCTGACTACATCAGAGTAGGCAAAGTCGTGGCCTTCGTTGGCTACGGGATTGATTCGAAAATCGTCCAGCCGCAGCTCTCGAGGTGGCTTGTCGCGAATCTGGCCTTGTCTGGCCGGCCGCTGCGGCGAACGTTGCGGCGACCGAGGGGATCGTTGTGCGATAGCGGCTGGAGGGAGAACGGGCCTGCTCTGACGTGCCTGCTTTTCGAAGGGCAGCTCACGCCGCTCGGGGATGTTGAGTTCAGCAGTCATTGTAGAAGGACCTTTTCGAGTTTGACGGGTTAATCGAGACAGTGCTGGACTGTCATCAACCTCTCCCTGTTGCAGAAGCTGCTCCAGACGATTCTCAGGCGTCTGGTAGCGGCTCTGCACATTTTTAAGAGGCGTGATTTCTTGACCAGTTCTAACCGAGGTACCATCGTCCGCAATGTCCGCAATGCCTTCATCAAGCTGTCGTTTCCGCAACAGTTTGGCAGGCTTGTCTCCTCCCGAGCGATTCATTCTCCTGTTGGCGCTAATCGGCGTAAGAGCAGATGACATGAGACTAGCTCTCGCGCTCTGAGGTACGGGCACGTCGAGTCGGACGTATCTTGCAACCGGTGTCACGACTGCATTTGTGTCTGCCGGTGTAGTTATATGGATCGGCGGAATTCTCGGGGTCGAGTCTGCCTCTCTTGGCTTGCGAGGTGTCGTCATATGGGTAATATTTCCCAGGTCAATGCTCTCTTGAGAGGCAGCTAGTCGTGATTCTCCAATTACGGGACTTGAATCCTGTTCCGCCTCCTCCTTCACACGGACGAGTAGCCGCGTCGCCGTGGTGCTTTCGTCGCTTCTGCGTTTCTTGACTGGTCGCTCCGAGACTACAATAGGGCCATCCGACGACGGCTCTCTCTTAACGAGGGGTTCAGATGGCGCTTCGGCGGTAGTAGGGAGAGAGGGTAAATCGTTTGCTTCGGATTCGCCCTGCGTCGAGTCGAGCGGTCCCAGCACGGTGCTAACAGAGCGACTCGAGGTAAATGACTTAGGAACTATGGGAGGCAGTTGCGGTTCCTCTGACTCTGGTGCCGCGTCTTTAGGGTCGGAGGTACTAGAAAAGCTGCTTCCGAATGACGCAGCAACGGGTTGCAAGGTAGCCAATGCCGCCGACGCGCGACTTGATATCTCTACCCCATGCTCGTCTTCGGCAGCCTGAACTTGTTCCTGCAGTGTCTCGAAGCGTCTCTTCCATGCATCACGTTCGGCTTTGCGTCGTTCAAGAGCACCGCGGGCTTTGCGAAAATTCTCGTTGAGCAGCCGGAATCGTTGCGCAAGTTTGGTATATTCAATCTTTTGCGCCACTTCTGGGTCGGATGATTCGAGTGCTCCGTTTGGCATGGATGAGCCAGGAGGTGGAAGAGGCTCAAGGGGAAACCTGTCTATAGTGGCGTTGAGATGTCGAAGTTTGTCGAGCTCAGACCGAAGAGCCGTGTTTTCTTTTTCGAGCGAGTCATTTTTGGTAGCCTGTTGTTTTAAAAGGGATTGGCATTGAACAAGTTCCCGCGCATCGATGGAGCTCTCCAGATCTGAAGTAAGTCAGTATGTAGTACACATGGCTCGGCAGGCTGAAGTATGTACCAGCCGCTATGTCTGCATCTATTTCGTTGCATATTCTTTCCAGGGCCTCCTGAAGAGCAGGGCGACCCTTGTCGAACCAACTCGTCATCTTGTGCCTCGTAGAAGCTGGATAGGCGTTGCGTAGAATTAATGCCAAGTTTGTAGGACGCGTAGCCACACGCGATGCGGCGGTGCGGCGCCACTACACGTGATGTCACTGGGGAAGCACCCGGTCACAAGGTTTCAGCAAGGGTATAGATGAGATGAATTGGTAAATCTAGTGCCGTATTTAATACAGAAGAAGCCTTCAGGCATTAAAGTCTTCCGCCATTAGAGTATGTCTTTACTCATGAATGCTCAGCCGCGCGCCCAGCGAGACTCACCGCTCCTCAGCCACAGCACAGATCATCCGCCGCAGTCTGTAGCGGGTGCTCCGGTGAGTTAGAGACGCAGCTGGCAAGAGCTGCAGGCCGGCAGCTGGCAACAACGTGCGTGCGGCACAGTGCAAACGGACAACGTGGGCATCGGGCAGAAGCGAATTGGCAGATAGCGAGAGTATCAATTGTTGATCAAACATTTATATGCTTAGAATACAAATTCCGCATTGACGTCTATTAAAACTCATCTGCTTGACTTTCCCCAAGCCTAACTACTTAGTACCCGATTTTGGAAATACCATCCGTCAGGCAAAGTAGGGCGTGCGCTAGCCGTTTGCTTAGGCAGTATCTACGCTGGTGTGGGCAGTGAACGGCCCGCCCAACCCAGTAAAAAAAAAAGTGCTAAGCTGAGCGGCACTTGGCCCAAAAACTTTTCGCGATAACTGCTGCAGCTTTTCTATCTTGTGCATCACCACATTCCGAGCTCAATTTCTATTGCACTTGCATTCGGCGCCAAGTCACAATTACCTTTGCATCCCGTATGTCTCCCATGCCATCGCTGGACCCTGCAGTCACCTCTCCTTCCACTTTCACGTCCAAGATTGGCTGCGACCCAGGCTTCCTTTTAGCCCAGCACTTCGTTGACGACACCACCGCCATCATCTGCTCTGTGCGCGCAAATCGCTGACCTGTTCATCTCCTAGCTTTCTATTTGCACGCTTCCAACCATCAAAATGGACTTCACTCCTTCGGACGCTGCTCCCGCTCCTAGCCGCGGCGCCTGCTACTCTTGTGAGTCCATCTGCTCCACGCAAGCCCAAGCATTGAATCCGGCATCACCGAGCTGCGCTTGACTCTAGGCCCTCTTGTAACCTAGGCAGCGCGCTCGACTGTGACTGTAACTCTGCGAGGTCTTTCAGACTTCCACTGGAAGCCTTGCCGCTTGCGCCTCGATTTGTGCAGCTCCTTCACTCAGATGCTAACCAGATCCCAGGCGGCAACTCCGGTCACCAGGTAACCGCAACAACAAACTTTTCTCATAGCGTAACACACACTTACAGTTTTCAGGCTCGCGATTGCCCCTCCAAGGGTCCTGCTAAGTGGTAAGCTCCCAAAGCATGCACACTGCTCGCCACCCACTAACAGTGACACAGCTACAACTGCGGCAACGAGGGCCACATGAGTATGTTTCCCGCTCCTTAACACCGAAAACTTCTGACAAAACAGGCCGCGACTGCTCCGAGCCCATGAAGGAGAACAAGTCCTGTTACAAGTGCGGCCAGCCCGGCCACCTGTCTCGCGAGTGCCCCACCGCTGGAGGCAACGGCCAGTCCACCGAGTGCTACAAGGTAAGTAAATAATACTCATTTACCAGAAAAATGTATATTAACAGGCACAGTGCGGTAAGATGGGCCACATTGCTCGCCACTGCACCGAGTCCTCGTATGGCGGCAGCTACGGCGGCGGCGGCGGCGGCGGCGGCTACAACGGCGGTGCTGGCAAGACCTGCTACTCTTGCGGCGGCTACGGCCACATGTCTCGTAAGATGACCTCTCCAAACATTGCACGCATTTGACTAACACTTCTCAGGCGAGTGCGTCAACGGCATGCGCTGCTACAACTGCGGCGAGTCTGGCCACTACTCTCGCGACTGCCCCAAGGAGTCCACCGGTGGCGAGAAGATTTGCTACAAGTGCCAGCAGTCCGGTCACGTCCAGTCTGCTTGCCCCAACAACTAAATCGTGCGGTAATGGGACACTCGGATGGTCCGAGATGAAGTTGACGTGGCAGCTCCATGATACCCACGATTATTTCTTGGCTGTTTGTTTTACAAGTTTCATTTGTTACATCTTGGCTTTGCAACACTGTTGTGTTTATCGACGAAAAGCTCGGCATTTTACGCTACTGGAACGGACATATGGAGATTCTAGGGACAAGATTGATGGCCTCGCCGGCAGCACGACGAATGGATCTCTTGGGCATTAAGTTTTGTTCTTTCACTTGGGTGTTTACGAATTTAAAAGTTTGGCAAACGACGATGGACGTTGGCACGCGACCATGAACAATGAACGTTGGTAGCTAGTTGATACTAGGGCAGATGAATACGCGATTTGGAAAAGGTGTATCGACGTGAAGATGCTGAGTGTATGCAAGTTGTTACATTTCTATATGATACGCGAAAAAGATAAAGTACACAAAAAGAGGCCGGGTCAAAGAGAAATGTGCCTCTTCCGACTTTTTCTTCTCTCTTGTCTTTTACAGCATGGACTTGGGAAAGTTGCGCATGGCCTGTCGCACGCCGAGATCGCCGAGGATCTCCTCGGAGCCGCCAAGGATCGAGTCAAACTTGTAGGTGCGGTTGAATATCTCAATGTGCTTGCCCATGCCCGTCTGGGTCAGACCGCGGCCACCCCAGATCTGGACAGACTCGTCGGCAACTTCGTGGGCGGCGCGGGTGCAGCTCATCTTGAGCAGGCCGATAGGGCCGGCGAGGTGCTGAGCCTGCTGCTTATAGGGCATGTGGCACATTTGATAGGTGATGCTCTCGAGCCAGGCCTGGTGAGACTCGACGAGGGCAATCATTTTGGCGATGCTATTTCAACATTAGCATCGCTGTTCTGAAATCATGAGGGGAGAAGATACATACCGATGGCGGATGACGGCCTGGTCAATGAGACGCTGGCCAAAGACGAGGCGCTGGTTGGACCACTTGAGGCACTCCTCGACAATGGTGCGGATAGAGCGGACCGTCGCTGTGCACATCATCCAGCGCTCGTGGTTAAAGTTGGACAGAATGACGTGAATGCCCTTGTTCTCCTCGCCGAGTAGGTTCTCGACGGGAACCTTGACATTGTCAAAGGTGACGTATGCAGTGCCGGCGGCCGGTGAGTACGACGTCTTGATGGGCTTGGTCTCGACGCCCTCGCCGCGGGGAATTAGCAGGACCGAGAGGTGCTTGCCCGTGCGCACGCCGGTGACAAAGTAGTCGCTCCAGCAGCCGTTGGTAATCCACTTCTTGGTGCCGTTGACGATGTAGTGCTTGCCGTCGGGTGTCTTTTCCGCCGTAGTGCGCAGGCCAGCGACGTCCGAGCCGGCGAAGGCCTCGGTAATGGCGAGGCAGAGCTTCTTCTTGCCGCTGAAGACCTCGTCGGCGATTTGCTTTTTCCAGGCCTCGTCGTGCGCGAAGTTCAGCACGCAGGTGAGACCAATCGTCATACCGGCCATGTTGCCGTCCTGGAAGCCTCGCTGCATGGTGCGCGAGAACTCCTGGCCGATGATGAGGTCGTGGAAGTAGTCAAACTGCTCGCCCTTCATGACACCGCCAAAGAGGCTGACGCCGTTCATGTGCTTGCCCGGGCCTAGGCGCATGTGCAGGATGCCCTCCTTGGCCATGCGGTCAATCATTTCCTGGGAGATGTATCGGCCTGTGGCTTCGCAGTCTTGCGCCTCGGGGATCAGGTGCTCGTCGACAAAGACGCGGGCGGCCTTCTGCAAGGCGCGGTGCGAGTCGTTGTAGTAGGGCGTCTTGAAGGCGGGCGTCAACCAGAGAGGCTCGGCGTAGGGAATCTGGGATAGGTCGCCGGGCTGCGGGACGACGACCTGGGGCGTCTCGCCCTTGACTGTGCCGATGGCAAGGTCACCGTACTTCTTGAGGACTTCCTGACGGTGCAGGTTGTAAAAGGCCGTGGTGGCATCCTGGCCAGCGACCTGCTGCAGAACGGCCTCGCCGCCGGGATGTGCCATGACAAAGTCGGTCAGATCGTAGACGATGCTGTCGATGATGCACCAGAGAGAGTCCTCAGAGGTGTGCTCGCGCACTTCCTCGCGGGTAAACGTCTCGGCTGGAGGGGCCATTGTGTGTAGCGTGGGAGAAGTCGGGATGGAAAGCGTGTAGAGCTGGCGACTGAGTGCTTCTTGTGACGAGAAAACAGAAGCAAGTCACGGCGGCGATTCGAGGAGGATAGAGGATGAGGGAATAAGGTTGGCAGAGAGAGGATTTTTGGGGAGAACGGCGCACAAACAGCCGGAGTATCATTGAATGCCGATTGAGACTCGAGACCCACCAATTGCCTCGGCAAGGTGACGATGTTCCCGGCGTTGTTACGTGGGCAAATTGGCCGGGGCTGCTTATCGCTAGCTGACAATAGCTGCTGCTGATTGGCTGATCGAAATCTGGGGGAGCAGTTAGCATGTGCGTTTTCCCCCGCCGGCCTTTACCGCACAGCCGGGGTTGCATGTAACTACGGCTGTATCTGAAAAGCAAGATACGTGAGAAGAAATGTGTGCTTGAGCAAATATAAAAGCGCCCGTAGTAGCGTGAGTTTCAACTGACTGCTGCTGGGTTGGAAGTACCCTCCCCAGATTGGTCGGTAGGTTTCAGTCGTGGCCCTTCATGAGGCGCGCTGCGAGACAGATAAATAAAATGCCAATGATACTACAATAAGCTCTTGTTTCTAAAGCGGTGTTAATGTCAATAGTCTTGCAGCAACGACCGTGTGTCAATGATGCTGCCGCAGATATTTATTCACTCCCAAACAGATGTGTCAACACGAGAAACACTGACTGGCATGATACTCGTCGCAAAAGTTGAGGCATTGTTAAAGTACACAGTAATTTTCTCCGTCTGTGATGGCGAGAATGCCTGTATTTACACGCTACTGATAGCCAGCAGGCAAAGGCGACCACATCATGACCTAGGCTTCGGCATAGAAAATCAACATCTTTTCATTGTGATGAATACGCGAATGATCAAAAGATATTTAAATAATGCGATCTTTGAGCTTAAAGAGACCAGAAATGCTTTGGACACCCAGCTTCTCGCACCCGCTTTGCTTCAGCGCCGAGATTGTTTTTAAGCTCCGATGCAGCTCCGACGCAATTTCGCTCGTCGTCATGGCTTCTAGCAGGTACTTCAAGACGTCCCTCTCACGAACCGTCAGTCGGTTGGGGTTGACCGCGGATGCCTCGTCGCTCTCGACAGGGCCTTCCAGGATGGCCTCGATGGCAAACACCAAGTCCTCCGTTTTCTCCTCCTTTTTCACGACCCCAGTCGCAGTCTTGCGCAAAACAATATTTTCCAGCGTGTCCGAGGCAGGGTTGTGCGAGAGGTAGATGGCGGGCAGCGCCGCGTGGCTGTCCTTGATTGCCTGCAGCACAGACGCCTCTCCAAATGTCTCCATGTCTAAAAGGACGGCATCGCAGCGCGTGGACGAAAGCGCGCCTTTGAGCTCGTCAGGTGTGTTTGCCGTACCGACAATATTTGGGTACGTGTCTGAGGAAAAGGCTTTTTGGAAGTAGGCAACGACGTCAGGCTTTCCATCAGCGAGCACGACGCGGATTGCTCTGCCAGTGAACGCTGGAGCGCTAGCCATGCTGGGGGTTACCGCACGGGGTGTAAATGCAGTAATACTTGGGCTGCAAAGCGAGGCGTTTATTTCGGGTCGCAATGGGGACGGATGAACTGCTCAGCATGAGACGGACTGGTCGTCCTGAGGTGGTGTTTATTTCCTTGACGTACGGAAGCATCGGCCCAATCAATCTGCGCCACGACGGTTCTCTGTCAGACTGGAGACGGCGCCTGTATCCACATCGTGTATCCGTACACCTGCTGTTCTTCTCACTACGTTACTCTGCACTTGATCATTGTTTCATCTCTCTTGATCTTGTCTGGTACTATAAAACCAGCAAAATCATTTGTTTCAACTCCCAAACCCAAGCATCGAGGGCGCTATTCAAGAAAACTGGATGACAGCCTTTCCGGCCTTGCCACGCTGCCCAGCATACTTCCACGCCTCCAGCGCCTGTTCCGCCTTGAATTCCACCACGGGGAGCGTCTTGAGCAATCCGCTGTCAAAAAGCGTTGCCGTCTTGCCCAAGTTCTCCCCGTTCGCCGTCACAATAAAGTACACAAATTTGGCATCTGGATTCTCCTTTACTTCCTCTGGCTTTCCGCCATTGAATGCCCACGCCGGGGGCGGATCCGCGACCGTCACCATGGTCCCGCCCTGTCGCAGGCTGTGCCAACTCCTGCGATAGACCTCACTGCCGACCGTGTCAAAGACTGCGTCGACGCTACCCACAGACGTCTCCCAGTCTGCTGCATTGTAGTCCACGCAGCTGCTTGCGCCTAGATTCTGCAGGTGCGCATGACTCTTGGGCGACGCGAGCGCAACCACCTCGGCACCGAGCAGCTTGCTCGCAATTTGCACAAGCATGGCGCCTACGGCCCCCGAAGCGCCAGTAATCAAGAGCTTGTTTCCCTTTTCAATCTTTGCATGCTCATACAGCGCCTCCCATGCTGTCAGAACCGGGATCGGCAGCGCCGCGGCCTCGCCCATGGAGATGCGCGCCGGCTTCAGCGCCACTTCGGTTCCCGAGACGGGCACATAGTCGGCCTGGCCGCCAGCTTTCGTCGCCGCCTTGATCATGGCAAAGACCTCGTCGCCGGGCTTGACGCTGCCCTTGTAGGCTGGCCCGAGAGCAGCTACGGTGCCGGCAATATCGTGCCCGGGGATGCGGTTGGATTCGTACACCTCTGGCCACGAGACTTCATCGGCGGTGATGCCGGCGGCGGATACCCGGATCAGCACCTCGCCGCTGGTGGCAGACGGCACAGGGAAGGTGCTAGAGAAGCTAATCTGGGGCGACGATTTGTCTCCGAGGATCTGCACTGCGCGCATTGTTTCAGGCATACTTGATTGTTCGTGTTGACGCAGCTTTGTAAGGCTATTAGCTGTATAGAGTCTGATGCTTTTGCGTGACTGGCAGTGTCTGGCAAATCGTTCCTTTATACTTTGGGCAGCGGTGCGAGGTGAAAGCGGGCAGGTCGCATCGGCAATCGTAGGCTAAAAAAATCGACCCTCGATGAGTAATGACGTAAAACTACTAGAGTCTTTTGGTCTCCTATCCGTTCGTTTGTATACGAGAGCTCATGATTGGCAATGGCCAGATCAATCAGCTCCGACCGATCCAGCTGCGGCGTCGGTTCGGGACCGGGCCAAGTGGAGCTGCAATACCCGATGCGGAGGCCCGAAGTTGAACGCCGCGATGGAGGCGACGGGTTCGTGAGGCCAAATTATAGTGGGAGAAACCAGAAATCAACGTAAATTCATCTCAAACGTTGGACTTGAAACATCACAGCATCCTCCGGAGCTTCGAGGGAAGCGACTGCGGAGCCTTGACATGGTTCAGTGTACTGTAAACTCCGGACAATCCCCAGGTTTACCCGCGGGCAGGTGCTTACGCACGCATGACCATTTACCAGTCTCAGCTCCGTCATTTACCAGAAAATTTCAGTTCCTCGTACTTTTCCAGGATTCTCTCCCCAACCGCCTCGCCACTCAGGTACGCGCCCGTGCTTGTGCCAAGGGCAACATACGGCGCCGTATGCTCGCCCGCAAACCACAAGCCCTGGTCCGGTAGGCCCTCGCGCATCGTCTTAATATGCTCATCGCCCCTTTCTAAACCAACCTGAAAGTTGCCGTAACTCCCATTCCCTGCAAGCTCATCGTTGAGCCACTCGGTAGCCACGCATTCCACTGGCTGACACACCACCGCATCGGCCATGTAATTGGGCAGCCGAGAGTAATACGGCTTAAAGTATTGGATGATGAATTCCGTCTTGTCTCTTTTCTCGGGACGCTTGGTGAGTTCCGAGGTAAACCACTGCGATTGCTCGCCATAGGTGTAGAAGAGTAAGGTCGGGTGCGCGTCGTCATTGCCGAGGCTGGACAGCTCTACCGCTTCCTGTGGCCAGCGGCTGGCGTTGTGTTCGGGGTGATAGGTGGGCGATACCCACTGAATGAACCCTTTGGCAGTTTCTGGCTGGTCGTCTTTTGCTCTCCAGAACGCTTCGGGGAAGCTGATATATACCTGCACTGGTAAGCGATGTAGAATCGATGGTGCGTCGTAGGAAATACCTTTTCCAAGCAACCATAGCTGATGGCGTCGATGGCAGAGGTAAGCGAGGTTGGAAGAGGAGGGTCAAAAGCCTTGTTCTTGTTCTTTTGCAGCCATCCCAGCGGGACAGTGACGACAACTTCGTCAAATTCGTGAATCTTTCCATCTTTGACGTGAACAGTAACCTTTTCCTTTGCCTCCTTTTTATATGTAATGCTATCGACGATAGTATTGAAGGAAATATCTGCCTTGTCCCCTGCGGGCTTGGCAACGCGCTGTAAGACCTTGCGATACGTACCAGCGCAGAACAAATTCTCTGCTTATTATTAGGAGCGTTTCTCTACTACGTCTCTTTCTGACATACCGTCATCGATACACTCCTCTAGCCAGAAAAACTTTAGGCTTTGCTTTGTGACCGGCGATCCGATAAAGGCTCCCCACGTCTCGCAGATCTGATACACTGTGTTGCGCTTGGCCGCTGCGTTGGGCTCATCATCTGGTATCTTTAGCGGCACTTTTTCCCTAAAGAAATCCATGAGACTCTTTTTTGGATCAATCTCTGCCTCTGATGCTGTTGAGTATGCAAAAGCGTCGTCGATAGTCTCCCACATGATGGTCTCGTATCTGAGGCTTTCGGCGACATCCAGCTTGACTCCGGTCTCGTCAAACGCGCAAGAAACCTCATCAATATCGTCGATGCCTGTGCCAGTGTCCATAGCCAGGTCTAGGATGACGTTGCCCGTGGTACCGTGTATCCAGTTGGGCCCCATGTCAATCCAGTGGCCGTTGCTGAGCTGCGTCTGATGCACCCGTCCGCCGACGCGGTCCCGCCCTTCGAGGATTGACACCTGGAAGCCGTTTTGCAAAAGTACGTCGGCGCATCGCAGGCCGGAGAGGCCGGCACCAACAACGGCAATGTGCGCCCTGGACTTGGATGCCATGGTCATTGTTGGATAGGCGCAGAGCAATGTTTGCGGCCATTTACTCTGGCATGCCTGGCCAGCGGGGCATCGTGATGGGCACCACGTGAATAGAGCACTGCGCCGCAAACTACCTGGCATGCATTAACTTAAGCTTGGATACAACTTCCGCTTTGAGCTTTGCGTGGCTTTGATAAGAGGAATCTTGCGACAGCCGCAGTCTGCGAACAGGGCCAGTCGCATTCGCGACCGTGCCTTGCATTTACCCTACCATCAGGGCATCGTGACCGGATGTTGCTGGTAGCGTGAATCTTAGCTGCAAATTCATCACTTCAGGTACTCCAAGCCTACAGTTGGCGTTTCTAAGGCACGGCCGATGATGAATCAACGATGACCACGAGTTGGAATGTGGTAGTTACTAGGCACAAGAGTCGCCCTGTCTTGGCCACATGTAGCTATCTACCTATCTAGTCTAATAAATCTCGGTGTCAATCTCAGTGGCGTGCCGCAAGCTGCCGTGATGTGGGCACGGTGTTTGATGTGCAGCTGTACTAGGAAATAAGTCGAGGAACGACGACCTTTGGGGGGGTGAGAAATAATCAGCTTCAAAGTAGATATATGCACATTTTATTTGTGAAGAGACAAAATTCCGACGTGTCGTGCCTCCCTACCTAGGTAGGTAGGGAGGCACATCAGCGGCGCAATGCTCTCTTGGGGGGCGCAATGCTCTCTTGGGGGATCGCGAGGGCAGTTGTGAGCCAGCGCAATCGCACAGCTGGTCAGGTCAAGTGACACCGCTGACATGGTCCCTCTAGGTAGGTAAGGTAGGTACCTATACAGGGGTAGCGGTAGCCACTGAAGCAGGGTCCGCGCACTGAAAGCCAACTGAAAGCCCCTCTCAATCACGAGCGCAGGGCAGTTTTATTAGCGGGGCCAAACGCCAACTGACCCCAACACAAACCCTTGCTACCTAACTAGCCACTAGTGCCCTGCTGTAGGCTGCTGAGCACAACAGATGTCACTCCTGGCACCACACTTGCGCACACATTAGGTACTGCCATGTCGTGCAGCACCCCGACATCTGCCTGGCCAGACTCTCAGACTCGCACACCGGCTGCACTGAGCTGCATCACAATCAGCCAGTTCTGCTTCGCCACAGACCACTCAACTCGACCTCTGTAGATTCCATTCATCGTCTATATGTCCACTCCGCCCTCCGCGCCATGATCTCGCTTCCCCGCATCTTGACGGGAGTGTCGTGATATCTAGGCACCTACCCAACTGCGCTCGACAGGCAGCCGCGGAACCGGTAATACCTTGGGCACATTCCCTACCGCTACGAAGAAGACACTTGACTTCATACCGGTTGGAATCTCCACAGATACATCATGGCGTCCTTCTTCCCGTCATTTACAAGCTCTAGCATGCCCAAGCGGCTGCTGCGGTATGCGTTGTCGCGCCTGGAGCTGCTGGATGCCGACGCGCTGAATCTTGACAACCTCGACCTTGCACTCGGAAAGAATACCGTTCTGGAGTTTCGAGATGTTGGAGTCAAACTGGATGTATGGAAATCCCAGTAGCCATAGTGTGCCGCGCTAACTGACGCTGCGACAGAAACTCCAGAAGCTGCTCAGCCTCCCGCCCGCCTTTATCCTCCAGAAGTCCAAAGTTCTGTTGCTTCGAGTTACTATACCCATGGACTTTTATAGCAGTCCCATCGTCGTTGACGTGGATGGTGTCGATGTGCAGCTCAAAGTCCTCGCTCTCGACCGGACGCCGACCCATACGACTGCAACAACCGACACTGTACCGAGTGCCGTGGATCTCGCACAGTCTTTCCTCGACACTGAGTCTCCAGCCGAGCGCCGCAAGCTGCAAGACGCCCTAGATGCCGAATCGCAAGATCTCGGAGCGTCAGTTTCCATGAGCGAGGACGGAAGCGAGGAAGGATCCCCCACAGGTACAGGCCAGGCGCTATCTCTGCCTTTGTTCCTTGCCGACTTTCTGCAGGGCATACTCGACCGTATGCAGGTCAGGATCAGTGGAGTCAACTTTCAGCTGCACATGGAGACGCCGACCGAGCTCGGATCTAACCGCTTGGAACAAGTTACGTTCCAAATTTCCCTTGACAGCATAGACATTGAAGGAGTCACCACGCCATCTTCCGCGGCTAGCGATGCGCCCAAGATCGTCCCCAAGGAGGGCAAACGCCACATCTCTATAGACAATATCCAGGCATTCTTAATATCAGAGGCCAACATCTTCCCGACCCTCTCACGGTCTCCTTCGATGCTCTCGCCGTCGTCAACGTCGTCGCCGTTCATGACCCGCAATCCGCCCTCAAGAGAGCCTTCTGATATACCCCAATCCATGCTTCAGTCACAGCAGTCCATCAATCTTGAGCAGAGCTTCAGGGAACATCTTACCGAGGAGGCTGAAATCACCGAGTCTGACAATCCCCTTGGAGACAGTGAAGACGCCTTGGCTATTCCTTACGAGTTGGAGACAAACGACGACGAAAATCCCGCCACCCCTAGAGCCTCCATTTACCACGATTTCGGAGACTCAATGCATTCCGACAGCGATGAAGAGCCTGCATTTTCAGTTGCCAACTCTCAGCGAATAGAAACATCGCAGTCGTCAACTTATATGACACCCTCGGGATTCATGCGAGAATTGCCTTTCCGTCCTGCGAGTATCCAAATGCAACCGTCTGGTCTTGGTTCAGACAAATCGCAGTCCGATGACCTAGAAGAGTCGCGTCTCTATAGCCACGAGGAAGCTGAAAGCATGTACATGAGTGCTTTTTCGCACGGTGTTGCGCAGTCACAAGTAGTGCAGGAGATGGCGGAGCCCATCACACCACTTGAAGTGCTCGAACAGAGCGCCGAAGATGTTGTTGCCCGCAAAGCAGAATTTGTGGTTTCACTTGAACCGTTGCAGTCTGAGACCAAGTCAGAAGTGGAAGTTCTTTCTGGCAAGGCAGAAAATGAGCCTGATGACAAGGTAGAACTGGTGTCCGAAGAGCTGCGGCAACCGTTCGCAGATATTACGTCTATGCCCGGTGCGTGGGGCGAAGAGTCAGCTTGTGAACCAGGGCAAGACACCCCTGAGGCTACCGTAACGGCTGCTGCTCTACCTGAGCCCATTCACGAGAACGTTGCAGAGTCAGCCCCCAAGAAGGCCCCTGCAGGCGAGCCAGAAAGTATTGGCGATGACAATATTGCACCAGAGGATGCACCAACACCAATGGGACCAACCAAAGTCGTTAAGAAGATTCTCGAGCTTGAGAAGCTGTCTATATATGTGCCATCTTCGCACCGGCATATTGAAATCCATACGACGGGCGACGAATCCACGCCGCATCTCGCCGCATCGATGACTCGGTCTATCTACCCCCAGGCTCCTGGAGCCTTCTCGGTACAACTTCCCGAATCTCAGACGGCAAAGAAAGAAACCACGGCGACGCAGCTCGATGACACACTAGAAATTGTCATGTCACCAATGACAATCAACTTCGACGCTTCCATCGCATTCCTGCTTTATATGATCACCACAAAGCTGCTCAGCTCCGTCACAACCGATGCCCCGCAAAAGACGTCGCGATGTGCTACCAAGAAAGACGAAAAAGGAAACCGGCAGTCACCAATCAAAATTTCCCTCAAGCAGCTTTCTCTCAACTTTTTGAATCATCTGAGTGGCATTGCAGATACCGCTGATAGGTTCCTGGACCCCTCTGCCTTTGACTTCAGACAGGAGGTCTTGCTCAATTTGACACTGAAAAACCTGGCTGTGTCAAGGACTGTGGCCTCGCCCGCGTCCTCGAAAATTACAAACGCTATTTCGTATGAAACCACAATTGCGCTTGAACGGCTTCGTCTTGGGTATGCGGACGGCGATATCATCTCGTTTGAGGGTGGCAAGTCGATGAGCACTTCTATGCGCGATACATTCTTGTCGGCTGGCAGTGATCTTGCGATCAAAATTCTAGAGTCTCCAGAAGGCATTCGCACGGAAGTGGAAACTCTAGCGCTTGTATTTCAGCTGGAGCTACAACGCCTGGACGAGACATTTAGCTGGTTTGGTGGTCTGAGCAGCTTTCTTAACATGAGCGCCTCGATAACGTCGAGCACGCCGCCTTTTAAGACGCCGCCCACACCGCAGATGAAGCCTCGCGGCGTGCGCTTCGATACACCAATTTATCCGGAGGACAAGTCGGTGGCGTCTAGCAACAAGCTCAACGTTCGGATTGGCGGCACTCGTATCAATATTCTCGGCAGGGAGTGCAGTATCTCATTGGAAAGCAACGCCTTCAAAATTGTCAGCAGAGATGAAGGCATTGGCATTACATGCAACCGCATTCGAGTATCTGGCCCCTACATTAAAGGCTCCGAGGCGGAACCTGCTATCAATACGGAGATCAGCGGTATTCGTCTAGAATTCTTGACTGCGCCGAATAATTCAGATTTGGAGAAGCTGCTCGAGCTCATCATCCCGTCTAAGGTCAAGTATGACCATACAACTGACGAAATTATGGTCGATACACTGCTACGACAGCGTCGGAAGGGCTCTGTGCTCCGGGCCGCTGTAGATGTCGTCAGCTTCCGCATCAAAAATATTGGCCAAATGGCAGTGCTGCCCAACCTGGCCGAGGAACTTGCTAAGCTATCTACCGTTGCCAAGTACCTGCCCGAAGATGACCGGCCGGGTCTGCTCACCCTGGGAAAGATCCAACGTATCAGCGGCAGTGTCGACGTCGGTGGTGCTCTTGGCTCCTTCACTGGCGGAATTGAAGAGTTGGAAGTTAGTCATATCACGCTCCCCTCGCTCGTTGCCTTGTCTGTCGGCGGTGTCTCTGTCAGCAGAAACAAAATGGAGGAGCTGGTCAAGTGCACGCCATTTACCGCCTCACAAGAAATACCAAGTCGCGGGCCTGTCTTCATGGCTCGGATAATTGGCGACGAGATTGAACCGACTATCAAGTTGAAGCTCCGATATCTTGTTGTTGAATACCGTGTGCACACGATCATGGACCTGCTTGGTCTCGGCGAGGACACCACTCCACAAGAATTTGATGATTCACTCGCAGCCTCAGTAGCAAACCTGGGCGACCAGACTCACTCGGCATTGGCTCGTCAGCCTCAGTCACCCAGTCAGTCATCCAAAGGAGCGAAACCAACGAAGCTGGACATTGCCTTTTCTGACTGCCTGATCGGCCTCAACCCATTGAACCTGCCGTCGAAGCTCACGATTGCTCTGACCGACGCTCACTTGGATGTTATGCTGCCCAAGGACAATCAGATGAGAGCCTCATTCAATATTAACAAGGCATCCCTCCTCCTTATCGATGACTTATCAACCGCTATTGACGAGCCTGCACCTGTCAAGATCAAGCGACCAACATCATCCGTCACATCTGCCCTTGTTACGGACATGTGCTCCATGGGATATGTAGATATCTGCTACATTTCCTCGGCCATGGTTGTGGTCAAAGTTGCTCCAGGCGAAGATGGTGGGCAACAGGTGGCTGTGGATCTTAGAGATGACTTGCTTGTTCTGGAGACCTGCGCCGACTCTACTCAGACGCTGATCACGCTCGCGAACGCTTTGAAGCCTCCGACACCACCGAGCAAGGAGAACAAGTATAGGACCAATGTTGTGCCGGTCCAGGATCTCCTGGCCTCAATATCTGCGGAAGCATTCGGTAGATCCGAAGGCGATTATGACTTTGACCAGGACTTTGCTGGTGCGCAAGAGTTGGCTGGCAGCGTTTCGGATGCCGGCGGGAGCGAGACTTCGTTCCCCGTCGACTCACAGTACTACGGCACTGCATCGACGGGCGAGGAGCTGTTTGATGCCACTAAGAGCATGCTATCCGAGGGCACTCGAATGGAAGAAACCACCGAAGGCGTTCTACTCACTGGGTTTGATCCGACCATTAGTCAGGGCTCGGTGGATAGCGAAGAGCTCGAGATACACGACAATTTTTATGGTCAAGACGCTGCTGGTGAGCAGGCTGCCAAGGTCTGGAACTCGTCAAAAAACACATACGATAGTGCGCCTTCCACGCTTGTCAAATGCAGTCCCGTCAAGGTCTCAGCGCGAGACGTTCATGTCATCTGGAATCTGTTTGATGGGTACGACTGGCAGCACACTCGGGACACCATCAGCAAAGCCGTGCAAGAAGTTGAGAACAGAGCCATGGAGCGTCAATCTCGTACTATCAGCGCGCAGATTCAGGAGGAGGAATTTGACGATGGCGAAGCTATTGGCGACTTTCTATTCAACTCGATTTATATCGGCATTCCTGCGAATCGCGACCCCCAAGAACTGTCCAGAGCAATTAATGAGGGGCTCAACGACGCCGCGACTGAGACCGAGTCAGTTGCTACCACGGCCTTTACTACAACGACTAGCCGTGGTATACGACGCCAGCAACACAAGCCCAAGCGTCTGCGGCTTAGCAGAAGCAAACACCACAAGGTCACATTTGAGCTACAAGGTGTGAACGCGGATCTTGTGGTGTATCCTCCAGGATCTGGCGAAACACAGAGCAGCATTGATCTTCGTGTGCAGAACCTGGACATTTTTGATCACATCCATACGTCTACGTGGCGAAAGTTTGCCACATATGACCAAGATCAAGGCGAGCGTGAGATGGGTACCAGTATGGTGCACCTTGAAGTTTTGAATGTCAAGCCGATTCTAGAGCTTGCAGCTGCGGAAATCGTTCTCAGGGCTACGCTCTTGCCATTGCGGCTGCATGTTGATCAGGATGCGCTCGACTTCATCACACGATTCTTTGAATTCAAGGACGACAAGGTGCCGGTACACGCTTCACCCAGCGACGTACCGTTTGTCCAGCGAGCCGAGATTAACAACGTATCGGTAAAGCTCGATTTCAAGCCCAAGCGCGTCGACTATGCGGGACTCCGATCAGGACACACCACCGAATTTATGAATTTCATCGTCCTGGAAGAATCTCGCATGATTCTGCGCCATGTTATCCTCTACGGCGTGTCTGGATTTGATCGTCTTGGTAAGATGCTGAATGACATTTGGATGCCTGATGTGCGGACAAATCAGCTACCTGGAGTGATTGCTGGACTGGCACCTGTGCGGTCGCTTGTTAATATAGGCAGTGGCTTCAAGGACTTGGTCGAGATTCCGATTCGCGAGTACCAAAAGGATGGACGAGTTTTCAGAAGCATCTCCAAAGGCGCGACAGCATTTGCACGGACTACTGGTACAGAAATTGTCAAATTGGGAGCCAAGCTTGCTGTAGGCACACAATACGCCTTGCTCGGGGCCGAAGACATGCTCGCGGAGAAGCGCACAGACGAAGGCAACTGGGATGACGATGAATTGGATGAGGAAGAAAAGAAGCAAATCTCACTCTACGCTGACCAACCCACCGGCGTCCTCCAAGGAATTCGAGGAGGATATCGATCACTGGCGCGTGACGTCAATTTGGCGAGAGATGCCATCATTGCCGTGCCAGGGGAGGTGATGGAAAATGCGTCGGCGGCGGGCGTCGCCAAGGTCATGCTGAAGCGGGCGCCGACTATTATTTTCCGCCCGGCCGTCGGCGTCACGAAGGTAATCGGGCAGACGCTCATGGGTGCCACCAACGCGATGGATCCGAATAACCGAAGGAGAATTGACGAGGTACGTTGTTCTAATCCTGACAACTGATGAGTACTAACAACTAGCAGAAATACAAGCACTGATTTCCAGTTTGACTCCTTGTGCACGAATGCAACGACTTGATTTTCAACCAGCACAGTCTATTGCAATAGAGACTACCAGTTTGTTTTCGTGTGTTTCTGTTTTGCGTATCATGGCTGGAGTTCTGTATCGGCGTTGGCGTTTGCTTCCTTTGAAGATATCTCGGCATATACTGTTTTGGTAACTTGAAAGCCAAGAATGGAACGGGCGTCTACCCGTATTCTCATAGTACTAGATTAGAGTAGATGAACAATGACGGTACATATCAAGTTCAATAGCCTGAGTGTGCCTGTAATGGGCGCATACCTCAATGATAGGCGTAATTGAGAGGATAGTCTCGGACCGAGATATTTACTAGTTATGCTAAGCTGCCGTGTTGAAGGGACCACAAACCAGCCTTGATATCGTAAATTACACCAGGTCTTTGCAGATGTGCAACGTAAGTCGTTGAATTGTTCTATGCTCTAGATATCTCATAATACGTACACGGCGCTCTCTATACTTTTCGCATTGCAACAAACCCTCGCCCTTCCCAACTCGGTTGCCTTAACTCCGCGAGATCGTGCAACAATGGGGTCGATCAATAACCATCCGCTATTCCTCTCATCTTCTCATCCTTCTTTCGCTTCTGATTCGCCGCCACCCACCACTGATGCGTCTCATCCTCGCCCGTGTAATTGCCCTGCTCGTCCACCTCATTCCATGGCTTCGGGCTCAGGATATAATGCACGTTTTTTACCTCGTCATCTCGCCAGATATCGTCGTGCACGCCTTTCCTGCGCATCGTCTTGAGCGCATTGTACACATACGGCAAGGCCACCCAGCGGTCCCGCCACAGCTCCGACACGACCTCCTGGTCAGGAAAGTACATGTCGTGGCCATCCTTTTCAATCTTGTCGACAATCTGCTGATACAGCGCCTTGGACGGGCGCAGCACCGCCAGTCCGCCGTTCATCATGGCCACGGCTCGCCCGCGCGGATCCGCGCCTTCGCGCTGCGCGTTCTCCGGATCGGCCGCTTGGCTCGTAAATGCGCAATTCTCCTTGACCCACGTCTTAGGGTAATGCGACCTCTTCAATGGATTGCATGCGCAGACATGACTGGCGGCAAAGACTCTTGCCGACGTTTCTTTCGTTCCGTTCTCGCTAAGCGCTGGGTCGTCGAGCGGGATATCCATGAGCTCGTCCATGTTGCGCACCACGAGCATGTCTGAATCGAGCTGCACGATGCGGTCGTACTCGGCGAGGGAAAACGTGGCGAGCTTGGTAAATGTGTCAGCGAAGCGAGGATCGGCGGAGAAGTCGCGCGAGCCGGCCGACGGGGTGAGGTGGTCGACACGCTGCGCGGGAACCCCCCGAGCGGCGAGGGCGGCGAGCCCAGTGGCGGGAAAGGTGTCAGTGTATAGCGCGAGGAGAGGATAGGCGGATCGGACTTGGAGGAGGGAATGGTGCAGGGTGAGGACGCCGGCGAGGTAGTCGAGGTTGGTGATGAGCGTCGCCCAGACTGTATTTTTGCGACGGTCAGCGGAGGGCCGGGATTCAAGGGGACGGAATGGAGGAACTGACCTTTGTCGGAGGGGGCAGCTCTTTTACGCCCGGTCTGCGTCATGGCGACGGCGGTAATGCTACTCGCAGGTAGCAGAAAGTATGTATGGGGAAAATAGAAGAGAAAGGCGTGGGAATTCGCAGCGCGGGTGGCATTTCTCTCATCGGATTTTTAAGTACCACAATCTTGATGCGCCAGTGACGTGCCCGATGGCGGGGTCCTACGACTGGCTGACGCGCATCGAATCTGGTGCTGTCGATTTTTGGATGCGCCACACAAGTTAATTTTGAGGAGCCGATCGGTGTGACACTACGGATAGACGGACCTGAATTAGGGAGGGAAAGGGATATTGAGCAAGCACTTCGCCAATCGCTTGTCTGTATGCCAACGTGCCATCTCTTCTGCACGACTAATTACTAGTATTCGTTGATGCTTCACAGTTTACGCGAAAACAGCGAGGAAGAACCGGCAGAACTGAACGCACGCTGCCGTCACAACCCAGGTACATGGTGCTGTGCCTACCTACCCAGGTATCCATCAGACGCACGGTTTATCT
Organism: Akanthomyces muscarius; assembly: GCF_028009165.1. Taxonomy (NCBI): domain Eukaryota; kingdom Fungi; phylum Ascomycota; class Sordariomycetes; order Hypocreales; family Cordycipitaceae; genus Akanthomyces; species Akanthomyces muscarius. Next base: position 704,032 of record NW_026611615.1, on the reverse strand, counting down.
GTATCCTGCGCCGTCAGACACTCTGGGACGCTGGACAGGGCGGACACCCCCGAAATCTAAGCCTTGGAACGTCACCCGCCTCAGCCTCAAGGCCATTCGGAGACGGCATTACTTATGAACCAACTTTTTGGCAAGGCTAGATGGTTCAGTTTTGGTGATTGACTTTTTACTGAACCGGGTTGTCAGGCTGCCAGGAGTATACTTTTGTACATCACTCACAACCTAACACCCCGAGACAACCACGAGAACCAATCCCTGGAGCAACCCACTGATGCGTGGAGCTAGCCAGCCTCATTTGTAGCACGCTTCGGACGTTTCCTTGCTGAGACAAAACGAACTCCGATTTTCCCTTTTCCCACGACTACAGACGCGCCTTGTGGAAAATGCCGCACATCACTCCCCCGTCGGACGTGTCGCCGGGCGTCATGGTCACCGGCGTAGATCCTTCGAATGCCGGCGCTGCCGGAACCAGCATCCAATTGTCAACAATAAATGCTGCCTTCTTCCCCTGACAGCTGATTCATAAAATGTACCTCCATTCATATTGCGCGACAGCATGAAATTCTTCATCGTTATTCCCACTCTTATTGGGGCCGTCCAGTCTCTTCTGGTCCCTAAAACGCAAGGCCCATACTCTGTTGCATCCAAAGTACAAGATCTCACCGATGTCAGTAGGCTAGATCCATATGCTCCCACGGGGAGATCAGCCTTCCGCCGCATTCTTATTTCCACCTTCTTGCCCTTGAACGCGAGCCGGTTCCCCTGTTCTCCAGAAGTGGTTCCTTACTTGCCTCCAGAAACAACGCGTGTGTACACTCAGTTGGCGGTAGGCATGGGACTGCCTGCCGCCTTCGTCAGTGCGTTTGAGGTTGACTACTGTAAGCTACCACCGGCTGCAGCTTGCAAGGATTCCAAGAAAGGTGTGGCATTTCCTGTCGCCATCTTTTCGCCGGGCCATTCAGCTTCGAGGCTTTTGTACACGGCACTTGCGCGCAGCCTAGCAAGTCGCGGCTACGTCGTCATCACAATCGATCACCCACACGACGCGGATATTGTTGAATTTCCCGACGGCACCGTCATTCGCGGTCCCGACAACACGACATCCGAGAGTGCCATACTCCAAAACCTACAGGTAAGAATCGTTTGCGAGTATCGGGGACAAGCGCTTACAGCAAAATAAAACAGGTTCGAAGCGGAGATATTTCCTTCGTCATAAATCAGCTGCACAACAGGACTATGCTCAGTCACTTAATAAAAGGGTTTCCTCACCAAGTCGACGTCTCTAGCATCGCCGTCTTTGGCCATTCCCTTGGAGGCGCCGCCGCCGCCGCCGCCATGCTTACCGACAGCCGCATAAAGGGTGGCTTGAATTTTGATGGTGAAATACATGGCCCAGTAGTCGCCGATGGACTGGCCAGACCATTCGCCTTGGTCAGCTCGGCGGCAAACAAGGGATCACCAGCCCTCGAAAATTGGAACCCATTCTGGGACCATCTCAATGATACCCGAGTCGAGCTAACCATCTCCAACACTACCCATGTTTCTTTTCTAGACATACCCTTGCTCCTTACAATTTTCCCTCTCCCAAGCGAGCTGAGGCCCAAGATAGAAGCCGCATTCGGAGCCGTTGACGGGAGACAGATGGAGAAGATCGTTGATGGTATCTTGACGGCCGTTTTTGACGTGCTATTTCGGGGTTGGGTGGTGCCGTTGTGCGACTTAAAGCGCAAGTTTCAAGAAGTATCCATTGTGCGAAGTTCTTTGCCGCAGTCCTGCTCTGCGTGAGGCCTGAGAGCAAAAAAAGAATCTAACTACCAAGTCCGCAACAGTTGATTAGTCGAACGCTTTACTTTCTGCTAGAAAGAAGGGTTGTTAACAGGGACTGGACCGGGGGCAATGAGAATAGACCTGAGAAGCAGATAACAAAAGGACGCGGCGAACGGCTCCGAGTAAGATACTTCGAAAGGCATTCATTTTAGCCCCAACGCTCTCATAGAATCTTTCACACAGTATTTGGCCACTCCTTGACAGAGACTTGTTATTATTTCAGCAAAGCGTGGGGGCTACACCGCAGCAGCATACGCATCTTCTCGTGTACAATTAGTCTCAAGTGATTCCACTCTAACCAGGCAGCGCCCAAGGGGAGCGCTATCGCGTCCTTATAAGCTGATCGCAATAGTATGACAATTCCGTGTGAGGGCGAAGAGAGAGCTGCGCAAAAAGCGGCACGCATGAACTCAAAGGCGGATGCGCGAGCGACGGCCCAACTACGTCACTTTGTTTTCCCAATGCTACACGTGCGCATGGCTGGCCACTCAAAGAAAAATCATCGAGGGCTGCCTGCGATCCTCCTGACCAGCAATATTATGCACGCCCGACAAGGCATTTTCTGCCTTGCCTTCACGGTGGCGTGTTTACCGAGCGCTGCAAGCGGGGTCTTGGCAGGCGCGTTCCGGACTGTTCGCGAAGCAAAGCGGGTTTGCTGGTCCTACTGCTAGTTACTGTGTAACTAGTTATCCTGTATCATGTGCACCTCACCAAGACAAAGGCACCCCCCCCCCCGTTTATTCGCCGATAGCTATGCATTTCTCCGAAAAGTGGCTGTGTTACGTTTCGCTTGGCTCTTTGCTTTTATTTACTCACCTTTGTCCTTCTCGAACGACGAAAAGGAACATAATGACATCGACCCTGACCTAAGTACGGATAGCGCTACAGACATCCTCACCTAGTTACTCCTAGGATGGGCACCCAGCGCGGCACCCAAGGCTCACCAACACAAGCAGCAGGTCGCGACGACCTACTGCAACAGCGCCAGGAGCTGCTCAACCTCACATACAAGCGCGGCCAGTTCGCCACCTGTCCCGCGTGCCGACACGGTAGTACTACAATAATCGCCAAAGAGCGCCTTGCAGGATGGCGGTTGGTCTTTTATTTCATTCACCCAGCTTCACATCCACGATCGCCGGCTAACTGAACGAAACTAGATACGCAGCCGGCACGGCCGTGGCCATCATCTTTGCGCCCCTCACGCTCGGAATTATGCTCCTTGTCCTCCCATTACTCTTTAAGCCGCAGTTCGCAATCCATTCCTGTCGGCGTTGCGGCCTGCGCCTCGCCATCACTACCGGCGGCATGAGCGACTTTGGTTTCACGATTGCCGCCGACGTCTCCGAGTCCAACTTTGCGCCGGCCGAGGACGACTGGCGACCCGACTTGGCGCGACTGCCAGGCGGCATGCGCGTGGCGCGGTCTCCCCTGGGGCCACGACCGGAGATTACGGAAAAGGAAATGAAGACGTGCAGTCAGCGCTTCGCAACTTTGAAAGCCAGGGCGCGAATAAAGCTCGTATCTGATGATTGGCTCTGCGGTACAGTCAGGTGCATGGAGATGACTGGTGCTGATAATCCGCCGACTGCGCGAGAGTTAGAGGAAGGAGAAGGAGAGGTCTTTTGTCAAATTTACCTCAATAGCGTTGACGACCTCGGCTCGTACAACAATTCCAACCCACACATCATAGTCAGCATGCGAGCTGCAGCAGCAGCCCGTTTGCCAACAGCATCAGACAGGAAGCAGCCACCGCCACCACACACCGCGGCCAACAACGACGATTCGCAGCCCTTCGAATTCACCGAAGCCTGTCGCATCCAATTATTCCCTGGTGACGACTACTCCGTCCACTTCTACCTCCCCTCAAACGCCCCTCCGTCCTACTCGTCGTCCTCATCGTCCTCATCCCCGCCGCCTGTCGTCAACAGATCTCCCGTCTCGAAGCGCTTCCGCACGCAGTTCTGGGGCGCCATGCCCATATGGCGCTGGAAGTCGTCCGAGGGCAATCTTCTGTGGGTCTCGCGGCGGTTCCGGGACGCAGAAATGACGAAATTGGATGATAGGCTGTGCCTCGTCGACGACTACGAGCGGATATTGGCGTCCGTGGACGGCTGGCTTAGTAGGCGAATTCCTGGTGTAGTCTCCTCCTCTGATGGCTCTGGTGGCATGCTGCGTGAGTGTAGGCTGAAGCTTTATGCTGATTTAGACACTGGAGTGCTGGGAGAAATATTGGGCAGCTACTGTGCGCTCCTTGCGCAGGTGAGAAGAGCCACCAAGGTACTGGAGAGAGAAGACCGGGAGAAGCGCAGTGCAACATATTAGCTCAGTGAGCATCACTCAATTTCGCCTCTTCAAGTGCATTCTTGCGTCCAAAGTTTCGTGAGGGCTATCTACTATGCACGTAAATACAGTGCGACTGGAAGTAAGGAGTACATGCATCCGGGCCAAGGAAGTCGCGTAGCCTTGCATCAGGAAGTCTCGCGACCCCCGAAACATAACCTGGGTTGGTTTGGGACTAATCATTGGGACTGCCAGCTGAGCCTTTGGGCTCGGACAGCACATATAGCGGGTAGTCTACCCTTGGCCGAAGTTGTCGTATATGTCTATGCCGTGGCTTTTGAGTCGAGAATGCCCGCTGCCGTTTACATGCGCGCCCTCGCTGCTAAAGGCACGCCTTGTTTAAATCGCTCTCGTGAAGGATAATCCAATTCTCTCCTAAGGTTGCTTTTTCCATTTGTCGTTCGTACGCCATCAAGACAGAAAAAATGAGACTAGTAGCCGTGAAGCGACGAAATTCCACGGCTGCTTCAATTGACGAGGTTTATAGCATGTTGACCATTTGTTTTGATTCATGAATTGACTAATCACAATATGCTAATTATTTGATTCGGCACCTTCATGCTTGGCGAGTCAAGGAAAAAGTGCCCAGCATAGCCACTAGGGAAAAACCTCATCTTCTGGTCCGGGGGGCGTGGCGTTGCGGAGTTGGTGGGTGTGCAGGCTTAACTCAAGCCATCTGCCTGCCCACGCGCTTTATTATCGGCGCTTCTCGCCACATTCTACTCGGGAGGCTTCCCAGGTGGTGCTATCAGGTTAGAGCCATCAAATGGCAGTCTTTGTACCTGCGTGCATTTGCCTGGGGTCTTCTCGCCGTTGAATCGAGCATCGATCCAAGCCAACCATTCCGCCGCTGCGCCGATCACCACAGGAGAGTGATCTAGAGCGGCATACTCGCTCAAATGAACCTCGTTCGAATCACTGCAGGCTTGCTGCCACGACTCGTGTGTGACTTGCGGAACCACAGCGGTGTCATTGAGACCCTGCACGACCAGCATCGGAGCTGACGTGCGGCCGCCAGACGCTGGAGCCATCTCGGCCTGCCATCTCTTGAGCAAATTTAAATCAGTGGCAAGGCCTTTCTCAATGATAATTTGATCTCGAGATAGGCCAACACTGATGGTTCCTTGAGCTGCGAGGCAGGGCTGCGCACTATCCGCAATGGCCATTCTTTGCCGCTGGATGTCGCCGAGCATAGTGAAGTTGTAGGAGGGCGAGAATCGCTGAAGCACTTTGGCCACAAGGGTCAGATAGCCGGATTGAAGGATGAAATTGATGTGGTTTCCAAGCATATCTGCAATCTTGACCGCTGCGGCGAGAGAAACAGTTCCGAGATATGCCTTGTCTGCCTTGACAAACCCACTCTCTGCTAGTTTCCACACGGCACCGCCGCCCTCCGAATGGCCCACAGCCATCCATTCATTTGTGAATATCTGGCCCATAGCCTTTCTCGCCGCTGTCACGGAATGCACAATATCTTTTACCTGGACTGGAAAACTGCAGTATTTGTGCTCAGTTTCGTTGTTTCCCGGGCCAGCATAATCCGTAGCAACGACAGCGTATCCTCTTTGAACAAGGAGCTGCACTGTCATAGTCATATAGAGCCGGGCCATTCGATGGTGCGCATCCAGTGTATACACCACTCGTGCCATGAGCATAGGCGACAAGTGGGAACAAGCCTGCAGCAGAGGAGTCATTCTTTGTGGATTTCTTCAACTGCACTGGCGCAAATGGTAGGACAATAAAACCGGTGGCGGGTACAGAGGAGTTGTCAAGATCCTGAGATGTGTACTGTATGCGGTACACGGTCGTCCCGGGCTTGACCAGCAAGCCGGGAGTCTTCGGGTCCAATGGTTGTAGCTTCAAAAGGTCGCCGGGACTAGAGCCCGAGAAGTTGCTTGCAGTTAGGAACCATTCGAAGTCAAAGTCACGCCCAAATGTATCAAGATCCGCGGCATTGGCTTTGTTAAGGGTTTCCAGACATTTATCGTCACAACCGTTTGCGGTGGCAAACTCGGCCGTGAGGTTGAAATTGGAGCCTTGTCGTGCAACCGAAAGACCCAATATCGCGAAGTAGAAGAGCCTGAAAAGGTTTCGCATTTCCAAAAGGGATATGGTGGAAATGGAGGAGGTATGCACGGCGGAAAAGTTCAATGACGCGGCGTACTTGTTCAAGGTCAAACGAATAGAGGAATTTGGAGCTTTGAACGAAGTAACAAAAAATCTGGAGCTTCCCAGTCGTTGTATTTAACCAAGACTCTTGCACAATATCCGTGCTGGCCTCCCTCCTTGTCTCGAAGATGTCACACTTTGGACATGCCATTGCGAATCGTAGAAAATTGCCGTGGAAACTGCTGGATACGCCCGCATGTTTTAAAAGGTCCAAACTACCCTGATCCGCCATTGTGGGAGAAACTTTTTTAATTCGAAATAAAAATGTCCGTTGTCACCAAGCGTGCGTCGGGCATCCCATGTACTGGTAGCATTGGCTGGCCAGCCTCATGTCGCTTATCATCCGGTTACGAGAGCCGCCTTAACTCCGACCACTTTGTCCTTCTCTTTCCTTGTACAAGTAATGTTCCCGCCGATCAATTAATGCACTACCCCGGTCTACCCTGACCGTTAAGGACGAGCGGGGAAACGGGCGAAAACAATTACCACGGTTGGCAAAGGAACGCATGCTTTCAGGACGAATTCCGCATCGTTTTATCAAAGGCATGGAGAGATAATATCTTAATTATTGGCAACGGCCTAACCACCTGCTACTCAAATCCTTTTTAATCAGTTTAATTGTTGCGTGTCTACTATACTAGGTACGTGTAAAAGTATAAACGACGTAGTATAAAATGGTAGTAGCTAGCTAGGTGTAGGGTATAAGTGTAATAATAGCTTATTTACTAAGTTATAGTAGGTCTATTTTTTAGAGAGTAAGTTAGGCTTAAAGTTATAAGGTAATATATAAAGTAGTATTATAGGCGTTTATTAAAAGTAGAACTCTTAATAGTAAAACTATTATTTAAATTGATTAATAGAGATCTAAACTATTTAAACTAGTAATAATTCTTCTTTTATATAATAGTTTACCTTTTTATTACTTCTTTTAGATTACTAACTTACTTATTCTTATAATCTTTTTATAACTTACTAGTTTATTTATTTTAGTAATTTAATAAGATTATATAACTATAAAGCTTAATTAGAGAGCTTATAAGTATTATAAGACTATTCTTTTAAGTTACTTTTTTAATTACTTTATATTACTTCTTATTATTTATAATATAATACCTTTTCTTTATTAGTTTTATTTTTAAAACTATTAATTTTATTTTAACTATTTATTTAGTAAGTATAACTTATTAATAACTATAAACTAGATTAAATTAGTTAGTTTTAAAAAATATTATACTATCTATTAGATATATTATAACTCTTATTTACTACCTACTATTTTTAAATAAATAGTAATATAAAATATACTAACTAAGATATATAGGTAGTCCTAAAAGTACTTATCCTTTAGTTATAGTATAACTAGTTATAATAACTTCTTATAATATAATATACTCTTAATAATAGGGACTTTAATATTATAGGTTTTAGTTTAAACTTCCTCTTATATAAATATAATACTAAAATAGTCTAATTATAATATAGTTAATAAATAAGTGGTATAGATAAGTAAGTAGTATACCTTTATTATAAAACACTAAATTCTATCTTTATATTATAATTACTTAATAATAACTTATAAAAAACACTTTTATAAAAAGTAATATAATTCTTACCTTACTTATTATTAAAAAGTCACCTAAATTAAATATCTATAAAATAATAAAAATCTATAATATCTTTATAATAACTATTTAATATTAATATAATACCTAAAACTTATAATATAATTATATTACTAATTTAAAAAAGCTTACTAATTTAAAAAAAAAAGAGTTATAATAAAATATATTCTCTAATTAGATTTATAAAGCTTTTATTTTTAATATATAAATATAAAAGATATAATAAACTAACTATTAGCTAAATATAATAATAAATATATTAAAGTATATTAAATAAAAAAACTTATATAATTATAATTAGAGTTTATTATATATTTTTAATAAAGATATAATTACTAAAAGACTAAATATAAAAATCTAACTATTATTTATAATTAGTTTATACTTTTAAAAAATATAATTATAAAATATAATATTATAAAGTCTAATATTTATAATTTTAATAAAACTAGGTTTTTAATAAGCTTTATTATAATAAAAAGAGTTATTATAAACTCTAATTAGATTAAAAAAGTAAAAATAATATAGTTTAATAATAAAAAATAAGTTATTATAATTTAAATAGTAAATTTTTAAAACTTAATAATATTATTATATATTATAATAAAAAGCTAAAAATACTTTATATTTTAGTATAAAAATAAATACTTACTTTTAAATTACTATATTAATATAAACGTAAATAGTTAAATAATAAATAAAATTAGTATAAATTAAATTAAGTATTTTAATAAATATATAAAAGATTAAAAAAAGGGTAATTATTACTTTTTAATCTTAAATAGTTATAAAAGTTATTATTTAATTATATTTAAACTTTTTTATTAAAAAAAGAATATTATTACTTTTTATATATTTATATATTTTTCTTATATATTTTAACTTTTAAATATTAACTATTTTAGTTTATTTAAAAAAGCTTATAAATAATAAATTAAAGATTTTATAAAAACTAATATTATATATATTATTAAAAAAGATTTCTTTTTTATATTTTTTAATACTTTTAATAAGTTTATTATAAAAAAGATATTTAAAATAGTTTTTAAAATACTAAAATTATCTCTTTTAATTTTAAAAAGATTATTTTTACTTTAAAATTTAAATTTATAATATTAACTCTTTTAAACTTATATTTAAAATTAGTTATATTTTAAGTCTTTAGATATTAAATATAATAAATAAAGTAGTTTTATAGTTTTTAATTTTAAAAAAATAAATTATTAATTATTTAAATAGCTTTTTAACTAAAAGTTTTAATATATTTAATAGTTTTAAAAAAAAGTATAATAATTACTATATATAAGATTATATTTTTATATATTTAAATATAAAACTTTAAATTTATAAATAAACTAATTAGTAAATATTAATAAATTAAAAAAATAAAATTATAAACTAAAAGATTTTATTTTATATAAAATATAAGAGATTTAATAAAGTAAATAGATATAAATAGTTAAATAAAAAATAAAGTATAAACTTATAGTTATTATAAAGTAAAAGTTAGAATATATAATTAGTAATATAGTATATATAGTTAGACTAGATATAATATATATACTATAATTCTAAAAATATAAATACTAAGTAAAGTTATATACTAACTTTTAAAAATATTCTATATACTTTAATATTAAGATATTACTTTTATAAGGGTAGTATATTAAATATTAGTATAGTAAAAAGTACTTTTAAGTAATTAATTATAATCTTTAAGAATTAAGTTAATTTAGATTAAGTTACTTTATATAAGTTAATTTTATATTTTATATATTATAGTAAAAGCCTTAATAATAAGTTATTATTATAGGTTAAAAGAGAATACTTAAAAAGGTAATTTCTATCTATAAATATAAGACTTTATATTTAATTAATTATAGTATTTTAAAATATATATTATATTAAAAGAAAAAGGTTAAAATTCTATTATTTACTAAAAGGTATTAAACTTTTATATTTATAATATAAGGGTATTATAATATATATATATTAAATATATTATTTAGTATTATAATACTTATATTATAAATATAAAAACTAGTATAGAAGAGGATTTTAATTAGTTTTAGATATTTTTTAATATTATAGTTAAATTATTTATAATTAAAGGTTAAAAGGTTAGTAGAAATATAATACTTAATTATCTATCCTAATTACTTATTAACTATATTATAGTAATTATAATATTATTTAGTACTTTTTTAAGTAATAAAATATAAAATATAAAATAGATTTCTATTTTATTAGATAGTAATAGTTTATAATTAGTATCTATTTTTTTATTTTCATTTTAATAACTTTTATTAGTTAAAACTAAGTACTTATTATAATACTTTAAGTTTAAAAATAAAATTTAAAATAAACTCTCTTATAACTCTTTAATACTTATCCCTTTCTTAGAATAATACTAACTTAAAGTTATACTATCTTTATAGTAGGTATAATAATAAATTTAGGATTAAAAGCTAGCTTAACTAGTTATACTACCTTCTTATTACTATCTCCTTTTAATAAGCGAGCTTTATAATTAACTTAAAACTATATTAAAACTATTAAAGATATTAAAAAAGAGCTCTTTTTTTTAATCCTAATTTATATATAGGGCTATACTATTAACTTCCTTTATTACCTCTATAAGGTAAAGAAATATATTAACTTTAAGATATTTTTATTACTTTATATAAATTATAAAGTAGTATAAATTAAGTACCTATATTAGTATAATTTAATAGTAGTATAATTTATAATAGGTATAGTATAAAAGACTTTTTATTAGAGGATCTTTCACTACTATTAACTGTCTTCCTATTCCACGTATTATAGCTTTCTTATACACACTACCTACTATATCCACTACTTTTAGCTATTATCACGTAAAATAATCACTGTCTTTTATTACCATCTTTATTACCGCCTTTATAAGATGTCCTTTAAAGCAGTTTATTATCTTTTATAAAGCTAGTTCTAACTTTTATAAAGCTAGTTCTAACTTTTCGTCCACACACACCTTATAGCCTCCCTTAGAACTAAGGAGCTATAGGTATTAGAATGCAGACCTTCTAATAATAGTAGCGAGTTGCGGAGATTTTTCCTCTCTCCCAGGGTTAGGGTTACTTATGGGTCGTCGGCCGCTAACTCCTTCCTAAGGGTTTCCCTACCGCCGCCCTAGCACTACTCCTATCGCTCGGTTGCTAGAGGGTAGACTATGGTAGCAATGTTAGCGTAAGAGCGAGAAGATTCTGACCACAAAACCCAGGGGCGCAGGGCCCCTGCTGGTCCCATCAAAAGACCAGGTGACAACAGTTGTTAACGCGACCCAACCACGGCGTAAGCCTAGGCGCATCCGGCCATCATTATCGTGATCACGCTGCCAGATATCGACTAAGACAGACATATGCCATTGGGCGCGAAACTACTATGGCTGGAGGACAATTATGTGGAGGGATTACCCGGAAATATTCTGTTAAGAGTATCAGCGCGACTTGTCGCGGTCTGTGCAATCTACTCAGTGGGTGCAATTATATAACAGTAGTCTTTCGATAGCTCGATAGCACGTCTGAAACCTACTCTAAAGCGTAGTACAGTCGCTTATTACACACACACACATTTTAAAGAAACAGATCTACTGTGACTCAGTTTTAAGCTATCGCTACACTAAGTCTCTTCCAGTCTCCAACCCGTGACAGATACCTCCCTACTAAGCAGTTCAAAATTACTAAAACAGTTAGAAACGCCCCGAATACAAGTCTACCGGAATGATATTTTTGCTCCCTTACTGCCAGTATTTGTTAAACGCTTGCTTATATGCCGTCATCATATCTTCCTTGCGTAACGCTAGCCTGCGCAGTATACGTGCCCCAATCCGCACAGGTCTTGTTGAGCAGCTCGTAATCGATCAGCGCCCGTGCTTCTTCTGCCCGTTCCACAAACTGAAGCGCTAGACCCTGGTTGGCATGCCACCCAATGTGACAATGCATCAGCCAAATACCGGGATTATCCGCTTTAAAAGCCAGCACCAGATGCCCGGAACCAGGAAGTAAGGCCACATCACGACGCATTGGATTGGTCAGGCTGAAGAGATCAGTCGACTGGTTGAAAGTGCTAGAGCCTTGTGCCAAGATGGAGAAGTCGTGCCCGTGTAGGTGGATAGGGTGTGCAACAGCATTCTGAGCCTCAATAATAACATAGATCCAGCTGTCTGCTTGATCGAACGAAATAACGTGGTTGCGTCTGGTATAAGTGTTGTTGTTGTTGTTGTTGTTGTTGTTGTTGTTGTTGTTGTTGTACAGCTGAAGTAGGGTAGGATTCTTCCAATCGACATAGAATGATGTATTATTCATAGCCCAGAGGACGACACCTTCATTATTGCTGGGTGTAAGACTTACTGCTTCCTGATCGGACTGGTCTTGTGTGCCAGCGCTGAGCGCCACCTGGGGGATCAAGCTTGCCACTGGCTCATCAACACACGCGTCGACGTAAGGATACCCCGAGGTAGTTGGTTCTGATGGCTCGTCCCTATAGTATACTATGCCACGGACGTCGCTGGGATTTCTGCCACCAGCGCAAGACTTCTGCGGGATAGCACGCATCCAGAAATTATCGGCCACAGATTGCTGATCTGCTCTGACAACGATGTCGTATCTTTCACCTATTTGAGTAACATGATTAATCCTCAGTTGATGGTTCATTAGTAAGCCTTGATGACTTACCCATGCCAATGTTCAAGATCGTGGTATTATACGGCACAATGGGCACAAAGTCGGCTGCGATGACAGTCATCGTATGATTGTCAATGGTGAATTTGAACTGTGTATCAATGGCGCCATTAATTAACCTTAGTCGGTGCGATTTGTCTGCTGTGAATGAAGTGTTGAATCGATAGCCAACGAGGGTTCCAGAGTTGTTCCATATGTTGGTACCGTTAATGAGGCCGTTGTCTAAGGACGGCGGTCCAACTAACAACGCCGAGGAGTAGAGCTCATCCGCGGTCCGATGCGTCCAGTCCGATAACAAAATAGGACCTATGTCAATATCGTAGTTTGCAGTTGCCGGGCCATTGATTTTAATAGCACCAGCGGCACCATCCCAGGCTTGTAGACCAATGTGCGAATGATACCACGAAGTGCCGTACTGTGTGGCGCGCCAGGTGTAAGTCGTTGATCCACCCGCATAGATTGGGCATTGTGTAATGGCCGTTACACCGTCCATTTGGTTGGTGTAGTTTTGACGAATGCCGTGAAAATGAACCGATGTACCATTCTTCGACAGCGTAAGATTGTTGTTGATACGAACCACGACAGTGTCGCCCCAGTCGGCCTCAATAGTTGGTCCGGGCACCACGCCGTTAAAGGCATACACGGTACGCGGAAAGCCATCTGGTGCAGCAGTGATTTGGACCAAGTCAAAGGTGTACTCCTTCACGACGCCAGTATCGGGAACTTCGTCGTAGTAGTTTGTGTTGATGTCGAAATTGCACCACTGTGAACGAGTTGTTGCAGTGTTCCCAGAGCAGGCTCCACGGGGAAGCATGCTACTGCAACTGGCAGCAGAAAACAGAAAAAGAAGAAGAAAAACGATAAGATGCATACTGTGTGGTTTTCTCTGCCAGTAGATGAAGACTTTGTAGTGGAACTTTGTGACGGCTTGTAATGCCTGATGGAGTGGCTGGACAAGGACCTCTTGAGCTCCAAGACATCCAAATTGACAACACCTTTATATACATATCTCAAACAAAAAGGACCATCGTGTCTGCCTTGACTTACGCGATGTTTTAGAGTTTCTGGTATTACTAGTATCGAATCATCGTGACTAAGTTTATTTACGCGATGTTTTAGAGTTTCTGATATAACTAGTGTCCCATAGCTAGTTTTCGGCCCTCTCGGCTTTTTCGGCGCCCGACTGTTTCGTTTGCTTGTCTTTTGAGCTTCAAATTCTGCTGCTGCTGTCTTGGTCGGCGAGAAACTTAGACTCTATCAGGGCTGACGTGGACATGCTCCTCCCTGGGGTCAACGAGCGGAGCCACACTGTGGAGGATTGCCATTCTAAATGTCAAAGCGTATCAATAATGATAATATTGACGTGGGTGAATGTGGAGGATTGCTTTTCTAAATGTCAAAGCATATCAATAATGATATTGTTGGCGTAAGTAAATGACGAATCTGTATGAATAGAAGCCTTTAAGAAGTTTTATTTATTGGCTTGGACGTCCTCTAGTTCTGAACTAGAATGGCACTAACATCTGCTCATCTGCTCCTAGACAGTCTACTTTCTACGCTTCGTTCTACGCTTATTATCGTTCCATCAAGCAGAGCTCCAACCGGGAGTATGAAGTTTTCTTTGGGTCCTGAAATCTTTGGCTTCATTCTGGCTGCTGCTGCTGCTTTAGCTGCCGATGGTAGCTTTAACTTGCTTTGCTACACTACAAACGGGTCTTTTGGAGCTTCTGAGCTCTATTATAAAGATGGTTTGTTTTTTTCCATCTGATCAATACAGAAACATTAACCACGTATAAACAAGTATAGGATTCATCATGATATCGAATGTGACCTCTCCTTCGAACCTGACCTCCATTTACTGTAAGAGTGATCGCCATTTCTTTCTTCTCGGGATGGCTTGACATCATTCTAATCCGCCCTTTCCTCAGTTACCCGGGATCAGAACTTCCCCACTGCACCCTGGACGGTCTCTGCCAACACGACCAGGTCCCCTAACCCACAATTCGGCAACGGCAAACTCGCCCTTCCGGCGGATGACGACTTTACCCACTCAGAGGTGACTGTTACGAACAGTTCGACCGGGTCAGCGGAATTGCTTCTTTATGGGGGGACTGTCTTTGCCCATGTGAATGGCAGCCTCAAGAACCCATTCTACGCGGCTGCTACCGATGATGTGTACATTTGGCAGCTGCTGTGGAACCCAACTGATCCGAATGGCAAGGAATTTACCCCGGTGGTGTTGCGTGCGAGCATTGTGATGTGATCTGCCTACGGTTTTCGCATACCTAGCCTAATAGCGAACTACTCTGATAGATTTTCGCTGTATCGAATAACACGACATATAAATAATACTACTTAATGGCCTCAAAAATCGGCTATATATTTAAAAGGCAATCTTGAACTCTAGAATCCCTACGGGTATGTAGTCTGCACTGCTCGTATCGACAAAACATACATTCTGACCCTATTTATAATCGCTACGTATTTACTTTCTCGGCGACTTGCCCCGGTACGGCCCAATCACCAGACAGAAATTTTTAATTACCTAATCACAGTTACATATTCAAGTCATTTTTAACCAAAATAAGCTATTCCACAGCAGTTCCTCATTTTACCTATTATCTATAAGTGTTTATAATATATACGTAGATAGATGTACTTTCACCCCTTTTCTATTACACTTAGCCTTTAAACTTCTAATACTAAATTAATACGCTAATTATATTCTTCTTTAGTGTAGGTAAAAAAGACCCTTCTACTAATCTTATAGAAAGTGTTTAATATAGTATCTAAAGTAGGCCTAATCCCCACCCTACCTCTAATAAGTAATCTAGTATAACAAACTATTATAGCGGCACTACTCTACGCTATATACTACTATTACGCCTATATTAATTATTAGAATTACTTTTAATTATAATAATAGCTTATTTACTAAGTTATAGTAGGTCTATTTCTTAGAGAGTAAGTTAGGCTTAAAGCTATAAGGTAATATATTAAGTAATATTATAGGCGTTTATTAAGAGTAGAACTCTTAATAGTAAAACTATTACTTAAATTAATTAATAGAGATCTAAATAATCTAAACTAGTTATAGTCCTTCCTTTATATAATAGTTTATCTTTTTAGTATTTCCTTAAATTACTAGCTTACTTACTCTTATAATCCCTTTATAGCTTACTAGCTTACTCACTCTAATAATCTAGTAAGGTTATATAACTATAAGGCCTAATTAGGGGGGGCTTATAGGCGCTATAAGGTCGTCCTCTTAGGCCGCTTTCTTAGTCACCTTATATTACTTTCTATTATTTATAATATTAATGCCCTAATCTTTTACCTTATAGTCTAATAGTATAGGCGTTTATTATATCTAGCTATACTAGAGGCCTTTAACACTATAGAATATACTATTACTATAATATACTATAATTAATATCTACTTATAGAAAATCGATATATAGCTAATTTGCTATAATTAGAAGCTATAAAGGATTAGTAACTATAATATAAAGTATAAAAGAACTAATATAATATATAGGTATACGTATACTAATAAGATAATAAAATAACTGCCTAGTTATACTATATAAAGTGGCCTAAAGTGCTTTATAGTCGCCTACTAGATATTATTATAAGCTTTAGCTAGCTGCCTAAGTATATCTTAGATTAATATTCTAACAACTTAGTGCTTAGCTACTAGTTATAAAGGTACTAGGCTTTAGCCCACTATTATAACTAAGATAGTATAGGTTAAGTATTAGCTAGCTGAGCTTAGGGTTAACTTTACTAAGACCCTAGCTAAACTCTATACTAACTCTATATAAACCTAAACTACTATAAAATAAGAAGGGCTTACTATCTTCCTATTTTTTCTCCTTCTTTTCTTTAAGAGAGTTAATAATAATTATAACGCCTATTTATAGACGCCCTAAGGCTAGTCTATAATAATTAACTCTTTTTATTAAAAGAATATAAAATAAAAGACTACCTAACTTATAAGGAGCCTTTAAATAAATACTATTCTCTTTAAGAATAAAATAAAGTGTTATAAAAGTAAAACACACTTATATAAGCCTAAATAAAAGTAATATAAGAATAACTCTAAGCCTTATAAGGTATAAGGAATCTACCTTATTATACTACTTAAGCCCCCCTAATCTAACTAGGAAATAACACCTATATATCTAAAAGGAAACCTCTCTTACCTAAAGAGAAGTATAATAGTAAATTAGATTTATTTTAAGGTTAGAAAAAAATAATTAAGTATAAGTTAGAAATTAATATAGACTTTATTAGCCCTTTAAAGTCCTAATTTATATATATTTAAAATAACCTTAACTTAGTAGCTTAATAAAAAGTTATTATATATTTTAAAGAGGGCGGCTAATATAGTAATACTAATTTATATAATTTCTTTTACTATTTAAGTAGAGTGTTTAATAACTTATACTAATAGGAACTTACTTTAAATAGAATTAGTTAACTATAATAAGGGGAATAAAAGTCTTTCTTTAAGTTCTATATCTATTTTAAGTAATAGCTAGCCCTAATAGGAGGTCTATTATAGATAAATAAGATTAAACTAGATAAACTTTATTTTATACTTTTAGATACTATAAGATATCTTATTATTAGCTAGGGGGTTTTTAAAAGCTATTATAATATTACTATATAATAGTTATAATCCTTTATAGTTAACCTAAAATCCTACTAGATTAAAGTAATATTAAAACTACCTTTAAATAAAAGAAGTTAATATTATATTAATTATAAAGGGGACTTTATTATAATAGGAATTAATATACTCTTAATACTACTTTTAGTTACTATCTAAAATATCTAAGGGAATTTAGGGTAAAAGTAAACTTTATAGGTTTTAAAAGAAGTTATAAGGGTATAATAAGAATTTAGTACTTATTTTTAATATAAGTAAAATAGATACTATATTAAAGAATATAAGTTTATATAGGCCCTCCCCTTAATAGGTATTAATTAAATAAATACTAGTTTAGAATCTAATAAATTTACTATAAGTTTAGAAAATAATAAATCTTAAAGAAAAGTCTTTTTTTAAGATAATTAAAATAGTTAGTCTTAAATAATATACTAAATACTAAGTTATAAAATAAAATAGCTTAAAAGTAGGTAGAAAAAAGAATAAATACTTAACTCTTCTTAATACTAGCTATATTAGAGACTTTTACTTTATTTAATATTCTTATAGACTTAAGCTATAACTATTATAGAGCTATCTAAAAGGGTATAGTTAAGTAATTAGGCTTTTAACTTATACCTTTACTTATTAAATAAAATATTTAACTAATAATAAAGAAAAGCTTTAAGTTTATAATCTCTTATATAGTATAGGTAAGTATTAATATTAATAGTTAGTCTTTTTTAGTACTATTCTATATTATCTTTTTACTAACTTACTTTATTATTTTAAGCCTTTTATAATTAAAGTATTATAACTTAGTCCTAAATATAAGTATAAGCTATATATACCCTTAATTAACCCTAGACTAATAAATATATATACTAGATAAAAGGTTAAAGGTATAAAGATATTCCTTTTTTAATAAATACTAGCTTTATAAGGTATTAAAATATAAATATATAAAAACTAGTTAAGAAGTTTTAGTATTTATAATAAGTATCTTTAAAATTAACTCCTTATTATAAAAGTCCTTATTTTTTAGGAAATAGCTTCTAACTTAATATAAAGAATATACTAATCTATTTTTAGAAAATACTATATTAAGCTTTTTACTAAATTAACTAAGCTTTAATTATATAATTAATATTAAAAGAAAAGCTAATAAGATACCTAAATAACTCTTATATAGGTGTTTATACTAGATATTATATAAATAATTATTAGAGTTATATTAATAACTTATATCTTTATTTAATAAGGGCTAGATTTATATAAGTTCTTTATTAACTATAATACTTATTTTACTTATTAAAAAACCTAATAGTAAATAGAGATTTTATATAGACTATAAGGCCTTTAATATAATTATAAAGGAAGACTAATATCCTCTTTTACTTATTAAAGAGACCTTATATTTACTCTTAATAGTAAAATAGTTTACTAAATTAGATATCTAAATAGCTTTTTATTAGCTATATATAGCTCTTAGATCTAAAAAGTATATAGTGTTTTATATCTATTTTAGCCTTTTTAAGTAACTTATATATTTATTTAGACTTATAAGTACTTTTATTAGTTTCTAATATTATATTAACTAGGTTTTAAGTAAGATACTTAATAACTTTATATCTATATACCTAAATAATATAATTATTTATAGCTTAAGTATATTTAAAAAATATAAGGAAAAGATTAAGATAGTATTAGATAAACTAGTAAAAGCTAGACTATTTTTAGATATTAATAAGTATAAACTTTTAGTTATAAAAGTTAAGTACTTAGAGTTTATAATAAAGGTAGAGAAATTATTTAAACTAGACTTAGAGAAGATTAAAGCTATATAGTAGTAAGAGGCCTTTATTAAAGTATATAGAGTATATAGCTTCTTTAACTTTATAAACTTTTATAAGGACTTTATTTTTAATTTCTTTTTACTTACTAAACCCTTAATATATCTTACTTATAAGGGTGTCCTATTTATATAAAAAAGGTAAGAAGATGATACTTTTAAGTAACTTAAGTGTAATAATAGCTTATTTACTAAGTTATAGTAGGTCTATTTCTTAGAGAGTAAGTTAGGCTGAAAGCTATAAGATAGTATATTAAGTAGTATTATAAATAGTCATTAAGAGTAGAACTTTTAATAGTAAAACTATTACTTAGATTAATTAATAGAGATCTAAACTATCTAGACTAGCTATAGTCTTTCCTTTATATAATAGTTTACCTCTCTATTACTTTCCCTTAGATTACTAGCTTACTTACTCCTATAATCCCTTTATAGCTTACTAGCTTACTCGCTCTAGTAATCTAGTAAAGTCACGTAACTATAAGGCCCGATTAGGGAGTCTATAGGCGCTATAAGGTCGTCCTCTTAGGCCGCTTCCCTAGTCGCCTTATATTACTTCCTATCGTTTATAATATAATACTCCTCCTCTATTAGTTTTATCCTTAAAGCTACTAATCCTATTCTAGTTATTTATTTAGTAGGTACGTAAAACTTCCCTCCTTTATTATTATATACTAATAATATATTAGGTTATATAGAAAAACCTTATTCCTAAAAATCTAATAAGTAAGACGCCCTAAGGTCTTTTATCGCTCTTTATAGCTAAGACGCTAAGATACTATATACTTATTATTTTAACTATTAGTTAAAGTGTTATCTAATAGATAGTAAGACTTATTATAAAAAGTATATCTATTATAGTTATTCTTATAATAGTATACTAGTAGTGTCCTCTTATAAGTTTTATTCTTCCTTCTTTTATATATTTCCTTACTAATTTGTTTTTATAGTTTTATATCTACTTATATAATAGAAGAAACTAGATAATATTAAGGAAAAGGCTAAGAAGTATTTAGTTAAACTATAGGTTTAACTATCTTAAGCTATAAATTATTTAATATAGATCTATAAAACTTATCGTCTAGTAAAGAATAAGAGCTAGAAGCTATTTAAGCGGGGTATTTAAGAGCTAGATAAGGAGGATAATATCCTCCCTACCCTAAGCTCTTATAAATAGTAGGTTATTTATAATTTATAGGCGTTAGGTGTCCCTAATAAGCCTAACTAGTTATAGTTTAGTTTAGGCGAGATTTCTAAGCTAGGCCCCTTACTAACTACTAGTAAAAGCCTTATAGTAGGTCTAAGTAACTTATAAGGTTCCTTATAGGTTCTTAGGTGTTTTTAGAGTTTAGGTATCCTTTCTATTTAATAAGATATTCGTGTTTCTTATAGTTCCTTTATACCTTAAGTATTTATTTAATTTCGTATATATTATTATTTTCTATAATAATATCTATAGTAACTATAATATTATTTAGTGCTTTCTTAAATAGTAAGATATAAAATATAAGATAGATTCTTATTCTATTAGGTAATAATAGTTTATAGTTAGTATTTAATATTTTTTATTTAATAAGGAATAGTCTAATTTTCTTTTAGTTAAGTTTATTATTAGGTTACTTTATTTTAATATTTTTATATATAAGGTAGACTTTATATCCCTCTTTTAGGATTAGTACTAGTAATCTCTTTTTATTTATATAGTACTTTATATAGTTTTATAAAAATATCTATTCTTATTATAAGTGTTTTTATATATCTATAATTATTACTATATACACTATAACTACTAGTATATTTATATTCTATATTATATATATTTTAATAATAAGGTTAAATCTATAATTCGCTTTAAATAGTAATATTTTTATATTATTAATTTTAGAGCTATTATAAGCCTATTATATAAGTAGTAGCTATTTTACCTAATTATCTTACTAGTAGTTAATATAGCTTTATAGGTATTATTTTAGTATTTAATTTAGAATCTTAGTCTAACTATCTAATTATAGGTAGAATATTATAGATAAGTTTTATTTAATTTTTATTATTTCTATAAGGCACTTCTAGAAGTTTAATATAAATAATTTATTATAATCTAATATAAGTTTTATTAGTAGTCTATATTAAGTAATAACTATTTTAAAGAATATATATACTAAATCTTTAGTATTACTAGATTTTATATAGGGAATATAGTAGATATACTTTATAAGTTTATTAATAATAACTAGGATACTATTATAGAGTACTTTTATTATTAGTTCTTTAGACTTAAATAGTTTAATAATAAAGTCTATAGTAATAGTCTATTATACTCTTTTAGGTAGTAATATTAGTTATAATTCGCTATAAGGTATATATTATACTAACTTTACTTTATTATAAACGTTATATTTCTTAATTATTTCCTATATAATCTTCCTACTCTTAGGGAAGTTATATAATCTTTATAGTTAACTAATTATCTTTATAACACCTTAATGTCTATATAGGGGGTGTATATATATTTCTTCTATAAGCTATTTTTATAATATAGTTAGGACGTATAGTTAATTATTATAAAAATAGTTATTTTCTTTCTATATAAGAAATAGGGTTAATCTCTAAGTGTTAGTTAGATAGTCTTTTTAGATTCTTAACTTAATTTTTTATAGCTAGATATTATCTAGTTATACTTACTAAGTTATATTAATTTCTTAGGTGTCTAGTATAAGGTTCCTATTTTTAGTTTAGTATAGTAAAGGTGTATTATCTACTTACTATTCTATTTTTAAATCCTCTTTTTAACTAAGTGTGTCTACCTTTCTATTTTTAGATCCTTTATAATATATAATTTTAAAATTATAATCTATTAAGGTTTTATACTATCTAATTTATTATTTATTTAAATCCTTTATAGTTATAAAGGAGGTTAAGTTCTTATAGTTAATATAAACCTTAACCTTATAGTTTACTCCTTTTAAATAATACTTCTATTCCTTAAAGGCTTTAATAATAGCTATAAGTTCTTTATTATATATACTATAGTTTAGTTCTAGTCTATAGAGTTTCTTTAAGAAAAATATAACTAGGTAGAGTTAATCTTTATCGTCTTATTATCTAAGTTATCCGCTAAGTGTATAGTTTAAAGTGTTAGTCTTAACTTTAAATAGTTTATTAGGGTTAGCTATAAGTAGAACTAGCTTATCTAGGATTTTCTCTTTTAGTTTCTAGAAGGCGTTAGCTTCCTTATCTGTCTATTAGAATTTATTATCTTTCTTTATAAGGTTAGTAAGAGGAATTATAATTTCTCTAAATCTATAAATAAAGTATTAATAGAAGTTTATAAATCTAAAGAATCCTCTTACTTCTCTAATATTAGTTAGTATAGGCTAGGTCTAAATATCTTTAATCTTAGATAGACTTATCCTAATTTATCCTAGTATAATTTTATATTTTAGGAATTTAACTTTATATTAATAAAATTTACTCTTAGTTATTTTAATAAAGAGCTTATTATTTTATAGTGTTTATAGTACTTTATATATATATTTCTTATATTCTTTAAGGTTATTAGAAAATATAAGGATATTATTAAGGTAGATAATAATAAATTTATTAAGCTATTTCTATAAAATATTATTAATTATAGTTTAGAATATTATAAGTGTGTTAGTAAGGCTAAATAGTATTATAAGATACTTAAAGTGTCCTCTTATAGTTTAAAAGGCGGTTTTCTACTTATAACTTTTAGTTATATAAATTAGATTATAAGCTCCTTTTAGGTTAAGGGTAGTAAACTACTTAACTTATCTAAGCTTATCTTATATCTCTATAATAAGTAGTAATAAGTATTAGTTCTTAATTATAATTTTATTAAGTTACTAATAGTTAATATATAGTTATAATTTCCTGTTTTTCTTTAGTACCTATAGGATTAGGTATCCTACTAGGAACTCTAATAGTTATATATATCCCTTTTATAACATTTTATCTAGATACTCTTTAAGAGTTTTATCTTATATAAAGTTTTAAGGATATATCTTATTAAATATTAGTTTAGTACTAAGTTAGAGCTTAATCTTATAGTTCTAGTGTAAATACTCTAATAGTCCTATTTCTAGCTCTCTACTAAATAACTTACTATACTTTAAGTATTCCTTAGGAATCTCTATTATACTAGCTTTAAGCTCTTTAGTAATTATATATATTCTTAAAGGCCTATCTTAATTTAATTAAGGTACTCTTTATAAGCCACTCTTAGTGTTATAATTATATCTTAGTAGATCCTATTAGAGTTAGCCTATTCTCTAGTTAACTTAGGGATTACTTACTTATAACTAGGGTATCCCTAATATAATATTATATTTTAAAATTACTATAATATTTAAGGTAATATAGTATTTTATATTTTATATATTAATTAGAAGTTATACTACTTTTATATTAACTACTTTTTAACTAAATTTTACTATATATCCTTTTATAATTATAAGTTAGTAAGGCTTATCTTTTATAGTTTAAAGTAATTATAATTTATTAATAAGATTTAGTAAGATAAAGTTTCTTTATACTCTACTATTAATTATTACCTAGATCTTTCTTCCTATAATTTTTATAGTAATTATAAGGTATATAGTACTACTAATATTTATAGTATATAGAGACCTATTAGATCTCTATTAAGGAATTAGTTAGAAGTTTAGTAATAGCTGTCTTTTCTTAAATTCTTCTTTTATTTATATTCCTTCTTTTATAATTATTAGTAGTAGTCTTCTAACTATTTAGAGCTTAGGCAGCTTTCTATTTACTTACTAGTTATATTAATTAAACTTAGGCTAGGTGAGTTTCTTATTACTATATAGTTTCCTTTATCCTTATAATATAAGGTTATAGCTTAAATAGTATATATATTTTTATCTTTAATATAGTAAGTTATATTATTATTCTTCTTAAAAAGTAACGTGTTAGAGGTTCTCCTCTAGATTTTCTAGTATTAGAGGTCTATCTCTAAAAAGAGTCCTTAACCTATATACTATAACTTAGAGAACTATCTATATTTAAGTTTCTTCTAGAGGTATTTTTAGTATCTATAGTGTAGGTAAGAGGCCTATAAAATTATAGCGTATTCTCTATATAATATACTTATAATAGGGTTCTATTAGATATAGGTAGTACTTATTCTAATAGGTTAGTATAGTAATTCTATAAGTATTATAGAGTCTATAATATCTATACTATAGATCATAACAGCTATAGGTTCGGGGTCCCCTTCCTCTATTAATAGTGTACTAGTAAGGGTGCTAGGTCCTTAAGGGTATAGAACACATATAAAGGCGTCGGTTAGGTTAAGCCTAGTTATATATACTAGTAGCTAAGTGCTATGTTCCTAATCTTCTTCCTTAGGTACTAACTAGGTTCTAAAGTCCCAGTCTTTATCTAAACTAGTGTTATCCACTAAGCGGTATTTATCCACTTCTAGGTATTATTTAGTATTAGAGACGTATTCTTCACTATTTACTATACTAAGGTTTTAAGTAGGTAAGTCTTTACGGTTAGCTGTGTAGAGTTTTCGTCCTTCTCCCACAGGCTTCTATTATTTCTTTAAGGCGCGGCACTTATTCGTAAAGTGTCCGGTCTTATTATAGTTATAGTATTTCCCCTTTTCTTTATATACAGCGTTAAGTTCTATTAGTCTAGTATAGTGTCTATATATAGTAGAGGTTTATTAGGATTTGCCTATATTAGGTTTATTAAACCTTATATAGTTATTATACTTTTATCTACCTATTTTTTCTTAATATCGTTTATATAGTTAGTTATTTACTTTAATAACTATCTTAATAAAAGTATTAAGTAGTTTAGGTTGTTCTTCTTAGTAGATAATATCTTTAACTTCTTCTTTAAGGCCTTAGTAGAAGATTTTAATTAAAGCTTCCTACCCTTAGTTAAGTTTAGCTATAATCTATTTAAACTCTCTTATATAGTAAGTAGTAGATCTAGTTTATTAGAGATAGGTAAGCTATTAAGTAGCTTCCTTATACTTATTAGGGTTTCTAAAGGCACTAAGGAGTTAGTCCTTAAAGGTTTTATAGTCCGAAAAGACGTAAATAACGTTTATACTAGCTTTAACGCCATACTTTAAGTACGCCTATAGTATAGGCTCCCACTATTCTATAGCTTTTCTAGTTAAGAGGTTTCTAATATAAAGAATTCTATCCTTAGTAGTGTTAAGTGTTTTATTATTAACCTAAAGGTAAGCTTAAGCTTAGGTAAGGAAGTTCCTTATATCTCCCTTATAACTATTAAACGGTTTAAGTTTAGGAAACTTAGGTTTATTTATCTAAGCCCTTTTAGGTATCCTAGAGGTAGTAATTTAGTTCTTATATTATTCTATAGTTTTATAAAGGGTATTAGTATAAGAGAGAAGGCTTTAGTTCTACTTCTTAAGCTTAGTAATCTTAGCTATAAGTTACTAGATCTCTATTCTAGGGTTAGTAGTTCTTCTACTTATAATAGACATATTAACTACTTAAGGTTTTAAAGTAACTTACTAAATAGGATTAATTAAAATATAATAATAGCTTATTTACTAAGTTATAGTAGGTCTATTTCTTAAAGAGTAAGTTAGGCTAAAAGCTATAAGGTAGTATATTAAGTAATATTATAAATAGTTATTAAGAGTAGAACTCTTAATAGTAAAACTATTACTTAGATTAATTAATAGAGATCTAAACTATTTAGACTAGCTATAGTCCTTCCTTTATATAATAGTTTACCTCTCTATTACTTTCCCTTAGATCACTAGCTCACTCGCTCCTATAATCCCTTTATAGCTTACTAGCTTACTCGCTCTAGTGATCTAGTGAGGTCACGTGACTATAAGGCCCGATCGGGGAGTCTATAGGCGCTATAAGGTCATCCTCTTAGGCCGCTTCCCCGGTCGCCTTACGTCACTTCCCATCGTTCGTAACATTAAGTCCCTATTCCTATCTAATCTCTACTTTACCTTATAAGATCTTAATTAAAATATAATTATTAAAATAAATTATTTAAGAATAAGGCTTAGTAGTTATCTATTATAAGTAGATAATAATAGTATTTTATACCTAATAGTATATTATTTTACTAAACTCTTACTAGCTAAATATAACTATACTATTTATAATAAGGAACTCCTTATTATAATAGTATATCTAAAAGCTTAAAAGGTTAAGCTATAAAGATAAGAAAATATATTTATAATCCTTACTAACTATAAAAACCTTAAATACTTTACTAAACTATAAGTTATTTCTAAATAGTAGGTATAATAGTTAGAATTCTTATCTTTATTTTAGTACTAATTATACTATTAACTAGGCCCTTTTATAGCTTATCTTAACGCCCTTAGCCGCCTTAAATAGTTTAAAGATAGTTTTAACTAACCTTTAACTAAGATCTTAAAGCCTATTAATATTATAGTAATTAAATTTAGTTATACCTTATCCCCCTTTTTAAATAAAAGTTTAATAACTTTATAGAAGACTAGTTTAAAGGTAAATATATTTTATATAGAAAAGGTAAAAGCTATTTAGGAAAGAGCTTACTCTTTTCTATTTAAAGTAAATTATAGGGAGTAAATAGTAGACTATACTATCTTAGTATATAAGATACTTTAATTTTATAGCTATATATAAGTACCTAGTTAGGAGCCCCTAATAACTATACTTATTAAACACATTTATATATCTAATATAGTAGTATATTTAAAATAGAATAATATATTTTAAATACTAATTTATAACTATTACTAATTAGGATTATTATAAGATATAGTGTATTATATTAGGAATTACCTTTATTATAATATATATAAATTAAAGAAACTATATTAGAGCCTCTTATAGCTTATCTTAACTATAAATTAATATTAGAAGTAAATCTTAGTTAATTTTATAATAGATCTACTAAGTAAAGGACTAAAATAACTATATTTTTTTATAGTTATTATAGACTACCTATTAAAATATATCTAGTTAGAAGTTATAATATTAATAAGTACTAAAGTATATATAGAATAATTTCTTTATATATAGTAGCGTTTTTATAGTTTTTTAGACTAACTTATTAATAACTATAAATTAAATTAGGTTAGTTAGTTTTAAAGAATATTATACTATCTATTAGGTATATTATAACTCTTATTTACTACCTATTATTTTTAAATAGATAGTAATATAAAATATACTAACTAAAAAGTATAGGTAGTCTTAAAAGTACTTATCTTTTACTTATAATATAACTAGTTATAGTAACTTCTTATAGTATAATATACTTTTAATAATAAGGACTTAAGTATTATAAGTTTTAGTTTAAACTTTTTCTTATATAGATATAATACTAAGATAGTCTAACTATACCTAAATAACCTATACTTATTAAATAAGATATTAGTAGGCTATATCTAATAGTTTTTATAATATATTAAAAATAGTAATAACCTAATATAGTTTACTATTATTTATATATAATAATAGTAGAAGAAAGTGTCTAACTAAAACTAATATCTAGTAGAAAAATTCTAGATTAGTAATAAGGTATAACTATCTTTATATAATATTATAACTAACTATCCTAATAAAAAGTTTAATTAGGTCTACTTTAAATACTATATTATAGCTACTTTAAGTCTATTAATAGTAATATTAGACCTACTTAAAAGCCTCTATAAGATATTTTATATTAATTTAGTTAAATAAGTAATAATAGACTTTTTACTATCTTAAGTATAGAATAATTAGGCGTTTAAGCTAATCTTAGTTAATAATAAACTAGGGGATAGTTAATACTTAGAATAGGTTATTAAGGAGGTTCTTTATATTTATAATACTAAAGGTTAGGGTAAAAAAAGGGAAGTCTTAGTAAAATAGGTAGGCTTTTAGGACCTAATATAAAAGCTATTTAACGCCTTATAGAACACTTTAGTACTAGCTATATTTAAGGCCTATTAGGGCGAAGTTAATAGATATAATAGTATATAATAAGTATACTATAATAAGTTATAATAGGTAGGTAAAATAGAATAATTAGAGAATATATAGGTATAAATAGTAAGAAATAATTAATATTATAATATTTTAAGGGGGGGGGCTACTTTATAAACTTATAGCTTTATTAGTACTATATTTTAGATTTTTTACTATTTAATCTAAACTTATAATAGTAAAAACTAATATAAGAAAAAATAATTATAATAAATTCTTTAAACTTTAAACTAGTTTATTTAATATATATATTAATAGTAATATAAAAATTAATTACTCTAATAGGCACCCTAATTAGGAACTACTATTCTATTTCTTTCTTAAATAGGATTTTATTTAATTCTTTAAGGTGTTTATTAAGGTTTATATCTTTAATATTATAGGTTTAGTTAGAATAATAGTAGCTATATAGGCGGTATAAGGTGCTATTAGTGAAGAGCTTTAGTTACTAGATAATCCTTAGGTTTTTAGAATAATAGTAGAATTATTACTACCTCTTTACTACTCCCTTATTAGTAGCTTATAGCTATATAGTAGCTTCTTTACATATAATACCTCTAGTTATCTATAACCTCCTACTAACTAGTATGCCCTATAGGTACCCTAATAGGCTGCCCTTCCTTTTTATATACTATCCTAATATAAAGCCTTCTCTCCTTTTACTTCCCTATATATATATAGCTAGTATATTATTACTTTATACTACTTCTATCTTAAAGGTTCGCCTTTTATATAGTTATAAGGCTAGGGTTTACTTTATAATTTACTTTATATATTATTATCTTATTTACTATTAACTTACTTTATAAATTACTAAGTTTAGCCGCCTTATTACTATTATCTTTTTATATATTTACTTATTACTTAGTTTAGTAAAATTATAACTAATTTATATATAAAATTAAATAACTTTTTTTTTAAAAGAAATTATTATATAAGTTTACTACTTCCTTATTAGGTCCTTACTAACTTTTTATAAGTCTACTATTCTTATTATAGCCCCCTTTCTATTTATATAAGTCTATATAAGTTTAAAGTAGATTTATAGCTAACTTACTACTTAGTACTATATAGCTCTATATAAGTAAGAATAAGAAGGGTTTATATATTATTAGCCTATAAGTACTTCTTTATTATATTACTTTTACTACTAACTTATATTAAAGTTAAAATACTAGGTACTATTATTACCTTAAATAGCTTATTAATAAGGGTGCCTTTTATTAATATTTATAGACTAATAGTAAGTACCTTTTTCCCTACTAGTTCCTTATAATCTAACTATAAGTTAGATAAGTTATAGAAGTGTTTTTACTACTAAGATAGTAATAAACCTTATATTATACTTACTTTAAGTAAGTAGTAAGTTTTTAACTTACTCTAAGCTACTTACTATTATAGTGATTTAATAAGTAATTCCTTTTCTCTCTTTACCCTTACTACTAACTTATTATTAAGGCCCTATTCTTAAAGGTCTTTTAACTTAGGTTTAGAAGGTACTAGGTTATATTAATAAGGTTATTATAACCTTATAGGGTCTAAAACGCTATACTAATATTACTATAAACTAGAGCGCTTATATTAACACTATTATATATATATAGATTTTCTATATAAGAATAGCTTACTATTAGGGTATTATTATTACTATTATAGTTATAAGTTTACTACTTTCTTATAATATCTTTAAAGCTAATTTATATATAGGCGGATCTTAATATTAAGGTCCTACTAGTACTAGCCCTACTAGATTTTAGTTAGGATAATAAGGAGGAGGAGAAAGAGTAGGCGTTATACCCTTATTATATTATTACTAACTTTTAAGTAAAAATATTTTTAAAAAAAAGTAGATTTTTAGTACTATAAGCTTAATTTAAGTTTAAACTATCTTTATAGTATATTTATAGTAATAAATCTATTAATAAAAGTCACTATTTTCCCTACTTCTCTTATACTTCTCCCTTATATTTTCCACTCTATAAACTTAATTTATAGTTAAAGCTATAGTTTTAGCTTATACTCTTAGGGTATTATTAGATCTATAAAGTTACTATACTTAATCTAAGAGTTCTCTATATTACTATATCTCTCTTATTTTACTTTAAAGAGTCTTTATTTACTATTATATTTATACTTTATAATTTCTTTAACTATATACTTATTATTATTCTTAAATAGGGCTTATATATCTAGTACTATACTCTTATAGTAATTATATAGTTTAAAGCTAGATATATTAAATATATTATAAATTTTTAAGCTTTAAGGTAGGTCTAGTTTATATACTTATTTAGTTATTCTAATTACTAAGATAATCTAAAAAGGTCTTATATACTTCTCTATAAGTTTATAAGTAGATTATATTAGTTTTAGATTTTTTATTAATAATAATACCTAATCCCTTACCTTATATTCTTTAAGCTATTTTTTATTATTATAGTATCTTATATACTACTTATTAGCTTTTTATATATATTTTATAGTGTTTTTATATATAATAAGTATTTCTTTTATATATTCCTAAACTTATATATTACCTATATTTAGGGTAGGTACTAAAAGGTAGGTAGATATATAGCCTAGTAGTAACTTTATAGGTATATTATAGATTACTACTTATTAGCTTATATTATAAGTAAATTATACTATAAATAGTTTTTTAACCTAATTAGTCTATTTAGTATTATAAAATATATATAGGTAGTATTTTAGTACTTAATTTATATATTCTATTAGGCTATTTATTTATAGGTAGAATATAATACTAAGTTATTACTTATATACTATAAGGTAGTAAAAGCTTTTTTAAAAGCTAGATATAAAGATACTACCTTAGTTTAAAATAATACCTTTAAGTGCTCTATATAATATAATAATTTTCTTATAGATAATTTCTATAAGTCTATTACTAAATAGGTATATATTTATAGTAATATAGATATTATATTATATTACCTTATCTATTATTACTAGTATTATATTATATTTACTATATTACCCTTATTATTCTAATAATCTAGTAATAAGGTCTATTAATATTTCTTTAAATAGGTAAGATAGTAGTAGTAATAGTATAAGGAGGCTATAAGGTTAATATATTTTAGGTTTTATTATTTAATATATATAATAGTGTTTAATATATATATTAATATTATATTTTATTCCCTATTAGAAGAAAGATATAGCTATTTTATATAGTGTTTAGTGAGTTCCTTAATATCTTATAGTAAGGTTATTATAGTATAGTTATAAGATTTCTACCCTCTTTTTAAGTAGTATATAAATTCTCCCCTTATTTACTAAAAGACCTATTATATTTACTATTTAGTAGACTCTTTAGATTCTTAAGTCTTCTTTACTATTATTATATAGTACTTTCTTAGTTTACTTAATAAAGATATCTTTTTATTAGGCTACTAGTAGTTACTCTTATAGTGTTTTCTTACTTAGTATATTATCTATATTATTACTACTTCTTTATAGTATATTCTCTAACTACTTATTACTTTTAACTACTTAGATACTCTTTTAGCTCACTTTAGTATAATAAATTCTTATATTATACCTATTATTCCTTATTTATATAAAATAGTTTAAGAATTATAATAGTAGTTATTCTATATATAGCTTATTTATATCTATTTTATAGTCTACTTAGTATAATAAAGTATCTATAAGGTTATACTTACCTAGTCTAAAAATAATTCTAAAGTTATATAAAGATAGTTTATTTATTACTACTACTAACCTATATAATAGTGTCTTTTTCTCTATAAGATAGCTATAGTTTAGGTAGTCTATAATAATATTAATAGTTACTATTAGGTAGACTAGATAGTATCTCTACTAATAGAATACTACTAAAATTACTAGTATCTTTATATCTAGTATTTAGTAATTTAGTTTAGCTCCTTATAGCTTTTTTAATAAAAACACTATAAGATACTAGTAAGTTCCTTATAATTATAATAGTATTACTCTAATTATAAAGTCTAATATATCTATTTTTATATATATATAAGCTTTTAGATTAAACTATATAAGTATAAGTGCTTTCCTAAATAATAGCTTAAAGTACTAAAATACCTATAATTTATAGATATTTAATATAAATTTTACTAATATACCTTTTTTTATTTTTTCTATTAGAGGTACTATAATCTTATTAAAGTTCTTAATAAATCGCCTATAGAAATTTATAAACCTTATAAATACCTAGATTTCTTTAATAGTAGTAAGTTATAACTAGTTTACTACTCTTTTAATATATTCTAGATCTATTTTAATTTTACCTAGTTTAATAATAAAGCTAAGGAATTTAACTATATTTATATTAAACTTATACTTTTTTAAGTTTAAAAATAGTCTAGCCTTATATAGCTTTATAAGGACTTAGTAAATATATTATAAATAGTCTATAAGGTCCCTACTAAAAACTAAAATATTATTTAAGTATATAATATAGATATAATTAATATCCTTATATAAGGTAGTATTAATATATTCTTAAAATAATATAAGTACTTTAGTTAGCCTAAATAGTAATACTAAGTACTTAAAGTGTCTAAATTAATAGTAAAATACTATCTTTTATTTATTACTTTTATAGATTCTTAGTTACTTATATATATCTTTTATATTTAGCTTAGTATAGAACTTAGCGCCTTATAATTAATTAATTATTTCTATAATTAAAGGTAATAGTGTCTTATTTTTCTTTATAATTTAGTTAAGGCTATAATAATTAATATATAAATAGAGTTTTCCCCCCTTTTTTAGTATAAATAAGATAAAAGCTCTTACTAAGCTAGTAGATCTTTTAATTTATCCTTATTCTAGCCTTTTATTAATAAAGTTATATAACTTATATAGCTCTCTTATTATAAAGGGGTAAATAGGTCTTTATAGTAGCGTTTTACTATCTTCTAGTTTAATAGTATATATAGGCTTATATAATAATAGTAACTTTACAGCTTTTTTAGGTAAGAAAAGCTTTATAAATTCCTAATATTCTTATAATAACCTTATATATATTCTTTTTATAGTTATAATAGGTAAGTCTAGCTAACCTCCTACTAGTATTATCTTAAATTTAATATTCTTTATAGCCTTTTAAGCTCCTTTTAAGTTTAATACTATCTTAATATCTTTTATATTAATATTATAGTTCTAATAGTTTAAACTATTATAAATTAAAATATTTTATTCTCTAATTTATTACTAACTAAAAATAAAGTCCTTTAAGAATATTATAACTAAGAAAGGAACTTATATCTCCTTTTTATACTTAAAGTTATTTATAACTTATAGTGTTTTTATAACTTCCCTATTTACCTAGACTCCTTTTTTAGTTAAAAGATATATTAGTATAGTTAGTTTAAAGAAGCTATAGACTTCTAATCTTTTAACTATATACTTATTAATAATATTTAAATTACTCTTTATATTAATTATTATTATTACTTCTTCCTAGTTATATCTTATTTATACTTTTACTATAACTTTATATTAAAGGTAGATTTAATAATAAACCTTATCTTATTATATCTCTTTTATATAGTAGTTCTTAATTAGGCTATTATTTAGGTATATTACTATATCTTTACTCTAAGCTACTTACTTTATCTTAGTAATTTTTAGCTAATCTTTATACTTATTAGTAATATAACTTCCTTCTTTATAGATAGTATAATTATCTATAAAGTAGTTTCTTTATAAGTAGTTACTTTTATATTTAAAATATCTTATAGAGAAGTCCTTACTAATATATAGTATATTTATAGTATTCTAGTTACTTTATAGCTTATTTTTATTTAATATAGTAGGTTAAAGCCTTAAGATTATCTTAACTTATAAGGTTATACCTATTACTCTTTTAGTATTCTCTATATAGGACTTTAACTCCTTTTATATTATAGGATTATTATTATTACTTATTACTACTTAAAGCTAATAGCTAAGTCTTTTTAAAGCTATTATAATTTAGAAGCTAAAAGGTAAAAGATCTAATAGCTTTATTATAATATTCTCTATATAATATAAATATTTCTTTACTAACTTATTAGTATTATATTTATACCTTAAGAGGTTATAAGTTACTTACTATATCTTAACGTTCTTATCTCCTAGTTCTTCCTTATACTATAAGTTAAAGTCTTTTTAGGTAACTCCTTTATAAGTTCCCTATAAAGTTATAATAAAATAGTAGGCCTATTATATCTATATATCTCCTTAAAGGTACTATATTATATATATTACTCTATTAAGGTCGTTTATATAGTCTTTTATATATACCTAAAAGTGTATCTATAAGGTAACTATAAAGCTTATATACTCCTAAAATAATTATCTAGTAAATACTATACTAAAAAGTTTTATTATTATTATATATTTCTTATAAATTAGTTCCTTTAAGAGGTTTTCTAATTCTAAAGTTATTATAATTAGATACCTTTTTACTAATTACTTATAGTATACTACTAGCTATACTTACTTTTATTCCTTTATTACTTTCTAGATACTAACTTATATCTCCTCTACTATTATTAAGCTAATAGCTATACTTATTATACTACCTAGTAGGTTAGACTAAACTAGTAATATTATTTATTATACTCTTATAGTAGTCTCTTTACTTACTTATAGTAAGATAATAATTTATTTAGTTATAATACTATAAGTAGTTTAGCGTCCTATATACTAGGTAGTAGTAATAATCCTATAAGGTACTATTAGTAAAGAGCTTTAGTTACTAGATAATCCTTAGGTTTTTAGAATAATAGTGGAATTATTACTGCCTCCTCGCTACTCCCTTATTAGCAGCCCGTAGCTATATAGTAGCTTCTTCACACATAATACCTCTAGTTGCCTATAACCTCCTACTAACTAGCGTGCCCTATAGGTGCCCTAATAGGCGGCTAGATAAATAGTAAGGGGAATAATAGTAGTAATTAGAATAGTAATAACTAGAATGCCTATTAGAAGGCAATTAGGAATAAGACTTATAATAGTAATATAAAGAGTAAAAGCTATATAAATTATACTTATACTAGTTTAAAAGGTAATAAAAAGGCGTTAATAGGAGTATAAAAGTAGTTAGGTATATAAAAGTAGCTATTAATAATATATTTATATATATACTTTTTTTATTATAGTATATATTATACTTATCTTAGATATAAATATAAGAGTATAAAGTTTCCTAAAAGTGTAATTAGATTAGTAGTAGTTTTATAATAAGATAGATTATATTAAAGTAAGGGAGAAAGAGGGTTTTTAGAAATATATACTATAAGTACTTAAATATTCTAGCTAAGCTAATTAAAGGTATTAATAGTACTAGTAATATTAGTTTAGTTAATATAGTTTCTATTTAAAGAACTAGTAAGGAGTACTACTTATAATAAGGTAGTAATAGTGCCTTTACTAGTACTAAGACTAAAATAATAAGAAGTAAAGGTATTTTAAATAAAGATAGGGTAGAGTATAGTAGTATCTAAGGCGTTATAATATTATTAGATAAGGCGTGCTATAATAGGCTATAATATAGCCTTTTTAAAGCCCTTCTCTTTTAACTTACTTATAGTAAAAGTCTTTATAGCCTTATTAAAGTTATAAATCTACTATATATTATAGATAAGATAGTATAAGGTAGGGTTTATTATAAAAATAGTAGGGGCCTATTTATAAGTTTAATATCTATTATTATAAGATATATAAACGTTTTTAGGCTTTAGCTAGTAGTTAAGTATACTATTATTAATATCGCTTTTAAGATAGGTTAAGTAAGGTATATTAAGTTTATCGTCTAAAGTAAATTCGTTACTATTAAAGTTACCCTCTATAATAAAGCTAGCTAGAGAACGTTAAGGGCGATAATACCTAGTATTTAAGTTATAGCTATTCCTATTAGAAGGAGGGGGAGGGGAAGATATAGTAATAATAGATATATTATTAAGTTTAAAATAAAAATATAATAATATATAAGGAAAGTTATTAAGTTTAGAAGGGTATATAGTAGGATATAATAGGAATATTATTAAGGTAAAAAGGGAATAAAGTAATATAAATATAGTATTATAAAGAAATAGAATAGTTAATAGAGGGAAAAGAGGAAAATACTATTAGGTATTATAATAAAGACTTTATTATTATAAATATTTTTTTTAAAAGGGTATAGTCTTATTACTATATAGTTTACTTTTTTATAATTACTTTATTTTATTTATACTTAAAGTACCTAAATAGTATTATATATTATATAATAGTTTATAATAAAGGCCTAATTAAACACTTAAAGGAGTAGGTAGGGCCTAGTTATAGCTATATAATTACTAACTACTACCTACTAACCCCTAGCTAGTAGTAATATATAGCCCTATTAGAGTTACGTTTTTCTATACTACGCTTAGAGAGCTTAAGAATAATATATACTAAAAAAAAAAAAAAAATAGTTTTTACTAGTTAGTAGAGGGGGATAGATAGGAGGGGTATATAAAGGTACTAGGTTTTAGCCCACTATTATAACTAAGATAGTATAGGTTAAGTGTCAGCTAGCTAAGCTTAGGGTTAACTTTACTAAGACCCTAGCTAAACTTTATACTAACTCTATATAAAACCTAGACTATTATAAAACAGGAAGGGCTCGCTATCTTCCTGTTTCTTCTCCTTCTTCTCTTTAAGAGAGTTAATA
The DNA here is from genome assembly GCF_028009165.1 of Akanthomyces muscarius. Taxonomy (NCBI): domain Eukaryota; kingdom Fungi; phylum Ascomycota; class Sordariomycetes; order Hypocreales; family Cordycipitaceae; genus Akanthomyces; species Akanthomyces muscarius. The sequence continues at coordinate 667,150 of NW_026611615.1, read as the reverse complement.
ATAATTATAACGCCTATTTATAGACGCCTTAGGGCTAGTTTATAATACTAGTAGAGTAAGTGTCTTATTAGTAATAGTATAATAGAGGGTCTTTTATAGGTACTTTTATATACCTTAGATAACGTTTTTAATTACGTTAAAGCCACCTTATTATTTATATTATATTACTTATATTAGTAGGTTATAAGTTATAAAAAGAACACCTTCTCCTAATAGCTACTTTAAAATTATAAGTTATTATTAGAAGTTAGGTTTATTTAGAAGTAGTTTATTAGAGGGCGGTTTAGAGTTAGGTTAGATAGTTAGATAGTAAATAGAGAAGAAATTAATAGAATAATAAATAAAGTAACTAGTAAGAGTAAAAGTAAAAGGTGGGAATAATAAATAGGTAGTAAAGATATATACTCTTAAAAGTTAATAGCTAACTATAGTAGATTATAATAGATATTTTAGTTAGCTTTATAAAGATTTTAGACTATAAATTAGTAGTATTTAAGATTATATATACTATCTTCCTATTAATGTATAATATAATAGAGTAAAAGTAGATCTAGTTTAAAATAATATAAAATATAAAGTTATAACTCTAATATAAACTATAATATTATATATCCTAACTTTTAGTAAGTATATTTTCTCTATTAAAAGTAAAATAAATAATATAAACTATAAAAATAGATAGTTACTACTCTTATTAAAATTATAGTACCTTTTATTAGTTAAATTATTTAATTAGACTTTTTATTTATAAGTTAGCTTTATATAATTATAATAGTGTAATTCTAGGAATATAAACACTAAGTAAAACTATATACTAACTTATAGAAATATTCTATATACTTTAATATTAAAGTATTACTCTTATAAGGGTTATTTATTAAATATTAGTATAATAAAAGGCGCCTTTAAGTAATTAATTATAATCTTTAAGAATTAAGTTAATTTAGGTTAAGTTACTTTATATAGGTTAAATTTAAGTCTTATATATTATAGTAGAGGCCTTAATAATAAGTTATTATTATAAGTTAAAGGAGAATACTTAGAAGGGTAATTCCTACTTATAAATATAAGACTTTATAATTAATTAATTATAGTATTTTAAAAATATATTATATTAAGGGAAAAAAGGTTAAAATTCTTCTACCTATTATAGGGTATTAGGCTTTTATAGTTATAATATAAGGGTAATATAGTGTGTATATATTAAGTGTATTATCTAGTATTATAATAATTATATATAAATAAAGAAAAGATAATCTATTTAACTATAATATATTATTATATTATATCTAATTAATTATATTATATTAAGTTAGAAAAGTACCTATTTAGTATTATAATACTTATAATAAGAAAAGGAAAAACTAAAGTGTTTATATAAAAAACTCTTTTATAGTACTAAGTTTAGTATAGTAATATATTAATATATAAATAAAAGTAATAAAAGCTCTTCCTCTTAATTATAATTAAAGTTAAAAGTTTAATTAAAGAATTAACTTAATAAAAACTAGTAAATATATTATTATTATTATTATTATTATTATTCTAACTAGGCTTAGCCTATCTAGTACTTCTATAAATAATAATAAGGGGAGGAAAAACTAGAGTACTTAAAGGAAAACCTCCACTTCTATCTATTCTAATACTAGTCTAGTCTAGTATATAAGTAGGGTTACTATAAACCCCTTCTCTTAATATTTTTAAGTGCTATCTTTATATACACTAAACATATCACCTTATAGTAACGTTCTAGTTAGGCTAGTATAGGTTAGGGGCGTTGTAAGGTTATAGCGGGTATAGTAGTGTAGTAATAGTAGGGACGGGAAGGTAGCTAGGAGGTTATATAGTTTATAGAAGTAAAAGAGAAGTAAATACACTTTATAATAGCTATACTATCTCTAATATAGTTAATACTTAGCTTTATAGTGTTACACTAAAGCTAGTATATAGTTACTTAAGCCTCTAGCTAATTTTATAAAAATAGTGTTTATTATTATTTATAGTTTAGTATACTATTAGCTAGTCCTTAGATAGTACCTATATTTATATAGAGGTAATAAAGGGCCTAAAAAACGCCTTCTCTTCTACTTTCTTCCTTCCTTAATATTATTAAAAGTATATATCTTCCTTTCTATATATACTACCTACTATTAGTGTGTATATATAATATAGCGGCCTTAAGTCTATAGTGGCTATATATATATATATATATAATTAGTAATTATATAGGTTTTTATTATTAAGGTCCCTACTAACCTATTAATAGATCTACCTACCACTACGCCGCCTTCTATACGTCCCTCCTTCCTTACTCCCTATACCCGCCTCTAGTATAACCCTAGGGCTCCCTTATACTAACTTCTTAAGGTAGAAATAAAATAAAACGTAATTCGCTAAGTCTAATTATAATATAGTAAGTCCGGCGCTATATTAGGCCCGGTGTGAGGTTAGTAGTTAACCGTTCCTAGTCCGCTATTAACGCTGGCGCTAATAAGCCCCCTCCCCCGCTCCCCCCCCTAGCTCGGGCCCCTCTAGGCACTAGGGTGGTACTAAGCCACCCTAATTAGTAATATAGTATAAATAGTTAGACTAGTTATAATATATATATTTATATTATAGATATAAATATAAATAAAAAAGAGAATTCTAATTAATTTTTAGATATTATTTTATATTATAGTTAAGTTATTAATAATTAAAAAGTAAAAAGTTAGAGAATATAAATAACTTACTTATTTTAGTAATTTACTTATTAACTATATTATATATAATATAGTTAATAAATAAGTAGTATAAATAAGTAAGTAGCACACTTTTACTATAAAATACTAACTTTTATCTTTATATTATAATTACTTAATAATAACTTATAGAGAACACTTTTATAAAAGGTAATATAATTCTTACTTTATCTACTAATAACAAATCACTTAAATTAAGTATTTATAAAATAATAAAGATTTATAATATCCTTATAATAACTATTTAATACTAATATAATAACTAAAACTTATAATATAATTATATTACTAACTTAAAAAACTTACTAATTTAAAAGAGAGAGTTATAATAAAATATATTCTCTAACTAGATTTATAAAGTCTTCCTTTTTAATATATAAATATAAAGAATATAGTAAATTAACTACTAATTAAATATAATAGTAAATATATTAAAGTATATTAAGTAATATAGTTAATAAGTAAGTTACCTAGATAAATAAGTTGCCTACTCTATCTAGTTTTTAGTACTTTTTACCTTATTACTTTTATTACTTAATAATAATTTATAGAAATCCCTTTAAAAAAAGTAAATATTATTTTTATCCTTTAAGCTCTTAAAAAAGACTTAAAGCTAAGTTATAAAAAAGCTATATTAATCTATAATATACTTTAAATAACTATTTATAACTAATATAATAGTTAAGTTATATAATATAACTTTATACCTAATTTAAAAAAACTTATTAATTTAAAAATAAGAGTTATAATAAAATATATTTTTTAGTTAGATTTATAAAGACTTCTTTTTTAATATATAAATATAAAAAATATAATAAATTAACTACTTATTAAATATAATAATAAATATATTAAAGTATATTAAATAAAAAACCTTATATAATAATAATTAAAGTTTATTATATATTTTTAATAAAGATATAATTATTAAAAGGTTAAATATAAAAATTTAATTATTATTTATAATTAGTTATACTTTTAAAGAATATAATTATAAAATATAGTATTATAAAGTCTAATATTAATAATTTAAAAAAAACTAGGTTTATAATAGGCTTTATTATAATAAAAATAATTATTATAAGCTTTAATTAAGTTAGAAAAGTAAAAGTAATATAATTTAGTAATAAAAAATAAGTTATTATAATTTAAATAGTAAATTCTTAAAACTTAATATTATTATATATAATAGTAAAAAGTTAAAAATATATTATATTTTAATATAAAAATAAATATCTACTTTTAAATTAATATATTAATATAAGTTTAAATAGCTAAATAATAAATAAAATTAATATAAATTATATTAAGTATTTTAATAAATATATAAAAGATTAAAAAAAGAGTAATTATTACTTTTTAATTTTAAATAGCTATAAAAGTTATTATTTAACTACCTTTAAGCTTCTTTATTAAAAAAAGAATATTATTATTCTTTATATACCTATATATTTTTCTTATATATTTTAACTTTTAAATATTAATTATTTTAATTTACTAAAAAAGACTTATAAGTAATAAATTAAAGATTTTATAAAAGTTAATATTATATATATTACTAAAAGAAACTTCTTTTTTATATTTTTTAATACTTTTAATAAGTTTATAAAAGAAAATATTTAAAGTAGTTTTAAAGTACTAAAACTACCCCTTTTAATCCTAAAAAGGTTATTTTTATTTTAAAATTTAAGTTTATAATACTAAATCTTTTAAACTTATATTTAAAATTAGCTTAAATTTAAGTCTTTTAAATATTAAGTATAATAAATAAAATAGTTTTTTAGTCTTTAATTTTAAAAAAAAAATTATTAATTATTTAAATAGTTTTTTAACTAAAAGTTTTAATATATTTTATAGTTTTAAAAATAATATAATAGTTATTATATATAAAGTTATATTTTTATATATTTAAATATAAGACTTTAAAGTTATAAATAAGCTAATTAGTAAGTACTAATAGGTTAAAAAAATAAGACTATAAAATAAAAGATCTTTTTTTATATAAAATATAAAGGTTTTAAAAAAGTAAATAAATATAAATAGTTAAATAAAAAATAAAATATAGACTTATAGTTATTATAAAATAAAAATTAAAATATATAATTAATAATATAATATATATAGTTAAATTAATTATAATATATATATTTATATTATAAATATAAATATTAGTAAAAAAAAGAATTTTAATTAATTTTAAATTATTTTTTATATTATAATTAAGTTATAAATAATTAAAAGGTAAAATATTAGAGAATATAAATAAACTTACTTATTTAAATAACTTACTTATTAATTATTTTATACTCTAACTTTTAAATATTAATTATTTTAGTTTATTTAAAAAAACTTATAAATAATAAATTAAAGATTTTATAAAAACTAATATTATATATATTATTAAAAAAGACTTTTTTTACTTTTTTTAATACTTTTAATAAGTTTATTATAAAAGAAAATATTTAAAGTAGTTTTTAAAATACTAAAATTACCTTTTTTAATTCTAAAAAGGTTATTTTTATTTTAAAACTTAAATTTATAATATTAAGTCTTTTAAACTTATATCTAAAATTAACTAAATTTTAAATCTTTTAAATATTAAATGTAATAAATAAAGTAATTTTATAGTCTTTAATTTTAAAAAAATAAATTATTAATTATTTAAATAGCTTTTTAACTAAAAGTCTTAATATATTTAATAGTTTTAAAAAAGATATAATAGTTATTATATATAAAGTTATATTTTTATATATTTAAATATAAAGTTTTAAAGTTATAAATAAGCGAATTAGTAAGTACTAATAAGTTAAAAAAATAAAACTATAAACTAAAAGATCTCTTTTTATATAAGATATAAGAGATTTAAAAAAGTAAATAAATATAAATAGTTAAATAAGAATAAAATATAAACTTATAGTTATTATAAAATAAAGATTAAAATATATAGTTAATAATATAGTATATATAGTTAAATTAAATATAATATATATATTTATATTATAAATATAAAAGTTAGTAAAAAAAAGGATTTTAATTAGTTTTAAATATTTATTAATATTATAGTTAAATTATTTATAATTAAAGGTTAAAAAGTTAGTAAAGATATACTATTTACTTATTTATATTACTTATTTATTAATTATATTAAAGATAGTATTTAAAAATATTAAAAGAAATACTTTATAGTAGCTTTACTTATATATTAAATTAAACTAGAATTAAAAAATAAATAAAAGTAAAGGTTTTCTTTTAAGTACTCTAGTTTTTCCTTTTTTTTTTTTATAAAAGTATTAAATAGATTAAGTTTAGTTAACATAATAATAATAATAATAAAACTAATAAAAGACTTGATTATAAAGCTAATATAAAACTATAAAACTAATAATATATAAAATATATATTATAACTAATAAGATAAAATAAAAACTATTAGTATTATAACTACTAACTATAATTACTAAATATAAGGCTTTTATTAGTTTAAATCTATAATAGACCCACTTTTAGCTAGCTTAAATCTTCTATAATAGATTATAATTACTTTAATTAATTAAGTAGCTTTTAACTACTACTACTAGACCCTTATAATATATATTATATAAATTGAATCCCTTATAATTCTAACAGACAATCTAAGCGAAGTCGCGCTGGTAGCACTATAATATCAACCACCTGCAACGAGTGCCTCAAAAAATGACGCCGAGGACTTTTTTTTCTCTAAAACCTCCTTCTGCTCATAGCTTTGGTTCTAGGTCGCTACACACATGCGAACTATGTGAGTCTTAATAAACCCATGTTTCTCACGGTAGCGAGAAAGAGCATAAGCAGGGCCGCCTAGAAAAATGCCACCAAACTACTAGTAGTACACTTGCCTACCTTGTCTTTGGGCTACTTCTTAAGGATCAATTTTAGCGGCTGAAGAACACCACGTAACGTCAGCCACCCACTTCTTGGCCCTACCCACATCTTAGCAGCGTTTTACACCAAAACACACACTTTTAATCTAGCTATATTATAGCTACTATAGAAAACTAAAATATACTAAAATAAAGATAATATAGTTTCTAACTTAGTATTTACTATATAAAAGTATAATTATTTTCTATAAGATAGTTATTTTTAAAAAGATTTTTAAAGTTAAGGAGAATAATCTACTAGTTATTCTACCTATTTTATTTTTATCTTTATTTTTTAAATATCTTCTTTAATAAATATATAATCTTTATAAAATAATTATATAAAACTTTTTTACTTATAATATATATAGAAAGGATTTTATTTTATTTTTAATAAAAGTTAAATAATAGTATAATATTAAGTACTTTTTTTAAATTCTTTTTTACTCTCTTTTTTACTCTCTTTTTTAGATTTTCTTAAATATCTTTATATTTATAAAATAAAAAGACTATTTATTAATAGTCTTTATAATACATATTTTTATCTAATTATCTATAATTTTTTAAATATTATATATAAATATATTAAATAGTTAGATAAAAAATAAAAGTATTAAGATCTCTTAGTACTTTATATTTAAATTTTAACACTTTATTTTTCTATTTTAAAAGAATTATTACTATTTAGGAGAATTTAGTCTAAGTATAAAAAAGGTAGATTATATAGAAATATATAAAAAGAAATTAACTAATAATATTATTTACTTTATATATAAAAAGTGGGCTTAGGGTAGGTGGGTAAAAAGTGGTACTTTTAGTGTAAAAACGCTGCCGAGATGTGGGTAGGGCCAAGAAGTGGGTGGCCGACGTTAGTGGCTTCAATTCCGTTGCGTCGCCCCACATCTGCGAAATCCGACGTAGTATAAATAGTCAAGCAGCTCTTGTGTTACATGCCTGCTTACCTCCGTTCCTAGTAATGTCATCCTGGTGAAATCCTTCCTGTGTCTCGCAAACTCTATCTAGGATCTTGTCAAAATGGTTCTCCGCAAGCTGCCACAGCCCGCTCATGCTACATCTTCCAAGCCGAACATTGTCTTCATTTTAGCAGATAATCTAGGATGGGGTGAGCTCGGCTGCTATGGTGGAGGGACTTTGGTTGGTGCCGCGACGCCTCGAATCGATCGCCTCGCCTCGGAGGGGCTAAAGCTGCAAAACTTCAACGTGGAGAGCGACTGCGTCCCAACTCGTTCTGCTCTCATGACAGGGCGTCACCCTATTCGAACTGGCTGTTTACAAGCCGTCCCAGCAGGGTTCCCGCAGGGCCTCGCTCCCTATGAGATCACGCTAGCTGAACGGCTGAAGGAGCAAGGCTATGCGACTGCGCACCATGGAAAATGGCACCTGGGCGATGTGCAGGGTCGGTACCCGTCAGACCGCGGCTTCGATGAATGGTTTGGCATCCCTCGCACGAGCGACGAGACGCAATTTACAAGCTCCCTCGGGTTCGACCCAAGTGTGGCTCAGCTCCCCTACATCATGAATGGTATCGCAGGACAGGAGTCCGAGAACGTCAAAATCTATGACATCGAGCAACGTCGCCTGATTGACGAGATGCTCGTGGAAAAGTCCAAAGACTGGCTGAACAGACAGGTGCGAAAGAAGGAACCTTTCTTCTTGTATCACCCGCTCGTGCATCTCCACTTCCCCACACTGCCACACAAGGACTTTGATGGGAAAACCGGTAAAGGCTTTTTCTCAGACTCTCTTGCAGAGATGGACTATCGCGTGGGTCAGATTCTCGATCATATCGACGAGCTTGGGCTACGTGAGAATACCCTGGTGATATTTGCATCTGATAACGGGCCAGAGTTCAGGGAGCCCTGGCGAGGTACTGCTGGGCCATGGACAGGTACCTACCATACTGCCATGGAGGGCAGCCTCCGGGTTCCCTTTATCATTCGTTGGCCCGGTCAGGTTCAACCGGGCTTCGTATCTAACGAGATTGTACATGTCACGGATATATTTTCCACGCTCCTTTCCATTGCAGGTGGCCGTCCGCCCAGCGATAGGCCAATCGACGGCGTTGACCAGACCGAATTCTTCAAAAACCCCACAACGGTTCGCTGTCCCCGCGAAGGGTTCTGCTTTTACATAAAAAATGATCTTTTTGCGCTAAAGTGGAGAGACTGGAAAATGCATCTGATTTGGTCGCCGGCTGTCAATGAATCCAAGGGCAAGCTTGAGTCGCCCTATCTGTTCAACCTGATTCGCGACCCCAAGGAAGAGAGTGACGTTGCCACGGCCAATAGATGGGTTCTCCAGCCAATGGAGAGACTACGGACTGATCTAGAAAGAAGTTTGGTAAACTTTCCAGCGCCGGAAGACCCGCAGAAAAAGAAATTCATGGAAATGCATGGTCACAACTACTGAGGCAGCCATCCCGGTTGCTTCGCGCAGCTGCTCCTTCACTGTAGGAATCATCTAAAGCATATATTCGTTTATGAATTAGTGCAGCGAAAAAAAAAGGGCATACTAGATCAAACCTTGGCACATGATGAAATGAATACATTTTAGTATTAATCTACCTACCTACTCTTCTCATAGAAACTATATGCGAGATACTTTTTGACTGGTACGCTACCATCGCATTATAACTACGGACGCTCACACCGGAGATCGGCCTAACTCGGTAGGGGCATGCTAGTTCAAGGCTTGGCAATTCACGCGATCGGAAGGCCTGATCAAACGCAGGAATTCCGTTGAGTGGTTTTTTAGATTGTTATTAATTATCAATTTAAGATGAACCGTTGTGACATTCAACACGTCGGTGGTGGCTGCTGGCTACGCACTTAAAAGAGAGCGGCCAAGGCAGCAGCAATAAGTGACATGCCGCCCTTGAGAACTGAACCACCGGCGGTAACGACGGGCATGCTGGTAGTTTGGCCGTTGTTACCATTGTTTCCGTTGTTGCCGTTGTTACCATTACCGTTGTTCCCGTTGTTATCGGTCTTCGTGATGGGCTTGCCGCTGGCATCACAGAGCAGAGGGCAGCCGTCAATGGTCTTGCATGTCTGCCCATTGGGGTACTGGTGAGCAGGATTGCACGAGTAGCGACCCTTGCTATCATAGTCGCCGGCGCCGGCGCACTTGTTGGCGGGGTTGGTCGAAGTGGGCTGAGCACCAGAGGTGGTGGTGCTCATGATGGGAGTGCCATTGCTATCACAAAGCACAGGGCAGCCATCAATAGTCTTGCAGGTCTGCCCATTGGGGTACTGATGAGCCGGGTTGCATGAGTAGCGGCCCTTGCTGTCATAGCTACCACCGGCAACGCAAGTCGAGGTGGGCTGGGCAGTGGAGCTAGTGGTCATACCACTACCCTTCATGATAGGAGCGCCGTTGGCGTCGCAAAGCAGAGGGCATCCGTCAATGGTCTTGCAGGTCTGACCGTTGGGGTACTGGGTAGCAGGGTTGCAAGAGTAGCGGCCCTGGCTATCGTAATCGCCGGGTCCCGCACAATCGGCAGCGGAGACGGCGGCGATGCCAGAAACGATGGTGAAGACGGTAGAGGTTCTCATTGTGATGGATTGGATGAGGTTGCTAACTTTCAGGAAACCCTTATCGGAGGAGTGGCATTACCTCCCTTTTATAGACCGCGCTGCCATTCAATGCACTGTTGCAAAACCGTCTGAGACCTGGTATAGCCAGATGACTTTCTGCGCTCAGCCGGTTGTTATGCTCCACTGTCTTCCAGATCCAGATACCTGCGCACCGTTAGCTAGTTTCCGATCTACACCCGCAACCATAACCATGACGCGAGCTTGGAATGCTCTTCAAGACAACACGGATTCGCGGCTGCCCTCTTCTACTCTTTCCCATTTAATTTCTGCTCAAATCGCCGTGCTCTGGATGCATATTTCTGGCTGTCGTTTGATAACAGCCTCGATTTACCGACTCCTCGAGAGAAGAAATGAGCAGGCCTCTTACGTTGTCTTCATATAGGAATTAGCCTAGCACTTGTACCAATACTAGACCATACATGCGCAATGCTTGGGCGAGCCTCTCGAGCACTCTGGAAGTCAAGTCTCGGAATGCAGTCTTGTTTAGAGCCGTACGGTGGTCGGTTTGTCGGAGGACGGCTGATCACATTCGGATCTCTAGCTCCAGGTCCCCACTCCTTACAAATGCACTTGAGGCGATGCAGGAGACAACGGGTGCGTGCTGGCAATGCAGGCCAGAAGAAGCGCCAAAATTTGACTACCGTTTTTCGGAGATTTGGTTAAAGTATCTCAAGCTACTAACTATTGCCAGGGAAATTTTTTTGGGCACATAACTCGCCTGATGCTAACGCGTGCGAGTGCAAGACATTGCATACCAGTTAGGCGTAATGGGACTGCGAAAGCATCCACTAACGTTAGTGGAATCCTATGACTGCCTCCATCGGCTACCCTACGACTAACTTCAGATGAGCCGCTCAATTGTCGAGAGGCAGTCAAAGAACTAGGATTCCGGGGAATCATTTCCTCGATTGATTCGTCGCCATACAGCTGGCCTAAGCCGTCGGTTCTTAGTTTCATCATTTCATCATGTATCCGTCTCGCATATTTATGTAGTAGTCATGCTCTGGCACCTTTTCTGGCAAGCCATAGAAATGGAGCCTGCGGTGCCAATAGCAAAAGCAAAATGCTCCGTGCAAGGCGCCACCTTCCATCGTCGGCATCGCATGTGAATAGGCTGCACGACCAATTGGATGTCGCGTGAATAAATGCGCTTGAGACAGCAAGTCGAATCGGCCAACTAGATGAAAAAAAGCGTTCCAAGGCAAAAGAGGAAAAGTGAAAAGCAGGGTACAATGCACGTGCTTGTATGCACAGATGTTAGAGTGCGGGCCGGTACCAATGGAGAGAAATAAAGGACGATAACAGTAGATCAATTCTAGGCACCACAAAGAGCAAAAACGAAAGGATAGGAGCGCCGTGTCTGTTCAAATGCCATGGAAATCTTGCCACCAAAGTATCGAGATAGACACGGGCACCACTGAGGTTAGAGCACATCAGAATTTTAATCCTAAACCTTGGAAATAAGCATAGCATATTATTACGGAGTGTATTCACTGGTGGTGTGTGCAGGGTACTGCGACGCTAGTCCAGTTGTTCTACGACTGCGTGTCAGACTGCAGTTCTCATTACAAAATCAGTGTAACACTACAATCTTTTTCTTTTGATTCCGCGTGATTCGGGCTCATCCGCCCACAGCCCTCGCTCATTTTCGAGGCTTTAGTCCTGCCTCGAATTGACAATGATGCTCACCCCGCTCCTGCCCAAGCTCTCATGAGCAGATCTCGCACTTGGCTGCTCCTCCACGCCGGTCGGGAAATATTTGAGCAACATGTAACTTAGCTACTGATCGCGCAGTGATCCCTGACGGTCGGGAACAGGCCATGTCGGCCAACCGCGGCGGAGACTCGACGAGCTAGCACAGGCGGTGGATACGTAAATGATCGGCCTGGACGTGGAGTGGCGGGAGCCGCAGCCGTGGCAAGTGGCACAGAATCCCTTGCGTGGCTGTCAATGGCTGCATCTGGCGGACAAGATTCGGCTTCTGTGGACCATCTGATGCACGTCGACTCATCTTCTGTCATCAAAATCCGTCAGCACCGGGCTAACTGGATTTGAAGGACTAGTTGGCTCATTAGCTCTTCCTCCCATGAATTAGCCCTGCTTTAATAATCTGCCTCAAGGCTCAAATTTTATCTGTCTTCATAATCTACTCTTTTGTCTCATCATAGCGGCGATATACTGCAATAGGCGCAAAGTGTCTGCTGGCAGACATACTGAATGCTGAGCACAATAGCCGAGAAAAACCTTCAACACGAAGTTAGAACAGCTACGTAACACTGGCACCATTCTTTCATCATGGCTTCGACACAAACGACAACCACAACCATCCACTTAAAAGATTACGACTCTTCCAGCACATCGGCCCCTGTCAACACTGGCGCAGAACCTGCCCAAGATGTCACATTGAATACATCCACGACCACGCGCCGCCGCGGTGCGCAACCATTTCCCGTTCGTGCAGACGACGATGCCGCAATTATTGAGGCGTCTCGTGCGCTTGACGAGGAATGTCCTGATGGCGGCTATGGCTGGATCATCGTGCTTAGTGGTGCCATGCTCATGTGGTGGGCGTCCGGAACGACCTACGCGTGGGGGGTCGTCCAGCGCAAGCTTGTCGAGGAGCATCTGGCAGGCCCGGCTACTCTGTCGTTTATCGGCTCTTTACAAGCATCCATGCCCGCATGGTTTGCAGTGCTGGACGCGTTCGTCATGCGTCGCTGGCTGGGGTCAAGAAAGCTCGCCATGCTGGGCATGTTTACCATGGGCCTTGGCGGCATCCTGGCCAGCTTTTGCACAGACAGTATTCCCGGCCTCTTCGTTACCTTTGGCTTCCTTGCTGGCGCGGGTGGAAGCTGTGGATTTGCTGTCGTCGCGGCTGTCCCTGCGCAATACTTCAATACTCGACGTGGCCTCGCTAATGGTCTCATCTTTGCGGGAAGCGGCTTCGGCGGCGCCACGAACAGTTTTTTCATGGATGCGCTCATCCGCAACTTGGGTATTGCGTGGGCTTTCCGTGTGCTCGGCCTGGTGACCATTGCGACTGGTCTATTCGCGGGCTGGTTCATGATGGAAAGGACAAAGATCCCTGATAAACGATTTGTTGATATGTAAGTTGTTCATGCCCGCGGAGTTATTACCCGTATTAATACGCGGGTCTAGGAAATTGTTTAAAAACACGAATTTCACACTCTTGTGGCTGTGTGCCGCTGTCGGCAACTTCCCCATCTTCGTTCCGCCCTTCTTCCTCCCCCTCTACAACCAAGCGCTGGGATTTTCTTCCAGCACAGGCGCTGGTCTTGTAGCGGGGTTCACCTTGTCATCTGCCATTGGCCGTATTCTTTGCGGCTTTTGCTGCGATAGATTTGGTCCCGTGAATGTTCTTCTGGCATCACTGCTACTGTCTGCTTTTAGCATGCTTGTCATCTGGCCCGTCTCGCAGTCTCTCGCGCCCCTCGCAATTTTCTGCATTCTCAATGGTGTCTCGAACGGCGGATTCTTTTCCTGCACGCCCACTGTTGCCACTAGTATCTTTGGTAGCCAGCGCGTGAGCGTCGTTATGGGTATGATCATGACTGCTTGGGCTGGGGGTTATCTCTTGGTATGTTTTCTTGTCCACGGATATCATTTTTGCGCTTCTCAGTCTAACACACAAGCACAGGGCTCTCCCATTGCTGGTTACCTGCTGGAGGCCTTTGGTGGAGCTAGCGGTGGCTTGAAGGCGTACCGCCCTGCTATGTTTTACGCAGGCAGCCTCGCTTTAATTTCCGCGATTCTCTTGGCAATTGTCCGCTTTCGTATCAACAAAAAGTTCCTCGCGGTTGTATAAATATTCATATCTTACCGGATGGGCGCTTTCATGTGCGGCATAAAATTGAACAGATGGCGCACTACATTGGGAAACACAGGTTCATCAATCATACGCTGGTACTGGCAGGAGGCGCAGGGTTGTTCTTGGGTGAGCTCGAAAATACGTAGAAAAACCTCCAGAGTAGAATATAATGCCGCTTTACTGATGAATTCTCGCGATGTAGACTCTGTGATGTCCACGACTGGGACTAGACACACGCAACGTAATTATATCGATAGCGCCCCACCAACGCACATTCGATTGAAAACAAAGTCGAAAGGGCAAAGTCCTCGTAAAATAGGGACATGCTTGGGGTAATGATGGAAGTCGCAAGTCCAATCCGTGTACGGTATATACCGCCAACTGAGCCTTTGTTATGTTATGTACTAGACGCCCGGAACTTGCAGCGATCCTTGCATCCTGTCAACCTCAATTAAAATATGAGCTGATTTCGGGAGAGGAGAGATCCAGCCGGCAACTGCTCCGACGTGTCTGCCCCACAAAGCTTAGAACTATGTTGGCTGGCGCGATTTAACTGTGTTACAGCTTGCAAGTGGCGCAACCCCTGGACATTGCTGGTACAGGTAGAGCCAAAACCGACAGCCGGAAACGAAAACGACGCGATAGGCTCAGAATGGATCTGTTGAATCAGCCAGTCGAGCTGCTGCTCCTGATCGCGAGCTTCCTGTCTTCATACAGCGATCTGAGTAACTTCACGAAAAGCTGCAAGCTTCTCCACACTCATTTGACAAGCCTGTTGTACCAAAGAGACCACACCGAGGCAAATAGCTCAGCCCTGAGTTGGGCAGCACAGAATTGTGTACCGGCCACGTTTCGGCGAGCTTCCAAAGCGGGCATCAGTATCAATGGCCGCAGCGCGACTACTCTCCTCCACCTAGCCGCCGAATTTGACAGCGTGGAAGTCATTCAGCTGCTGCTGGACAGTGGTGTTTTTATTGACGCCCAATCGGAGACCGAATCAACCGCGCTGCATACTGCGCTGCGCTCATGGAGCTGGGGTGCTGCTAAATGCCTGCTGCAGGCCGGCGCTGCAGTCAATGCTGGGGATAATGAGCAAGATCGGCCGCTGCATCTCCAGGCAGTTATCATTCCCGTTGAGTTAGTCCAAATGTTGCTGGTATCTGGTGCTGATCCCTCAGCTCTGAACAACGGTGGCTGGACTTGCGCAGCCGTACATGCGTTTCATGGCCGGGCTGCAACTCTTGCCCTTTTACTCGATGCTGGGGCGGATGTGAATGACCGAACATCAGGATCGCCACTTATCACGTTGGCCGCCGCAGGCGGAAAAGAAGAAGCACTTCAGCTTTTACTTGATCGTGGAGCAGATTTATCTGTGCGAAATGACGAAATGCTTACCGTTTTCCACATGTGCATCCTGAGAGAAAACTTCGTCTTTGCCGAAATTCTTCTGGATCGTGGGGCCGAGATAGATATTCCTAACGGTAGCGGCGCTACAGCCTTACATGCGGCTATAGAACAGAGTAGCCCAAAACAGGTCGAATTCTTGGTTGCGCACGGCGCAAGCATCTCGACACTATGCAATGAATTGACACCACTTCAATGTGCAGTCGCCACCGGCTGCTACGAGGTTGTCAAAATCTTGCTGGAAAAGGGCTCCGACGTCTCTGCCTGCGAAGATGGGCAGAGGCTACCGCTTTGCACCGCCGTTCGGCGAGGCTACACTGAAATCGTCCGCGTTCTTCTGACGTGGGGAGCAAGTGCCTATTTTACCGACGCCAGAGGCTGCACCATGTTGCAATTCGCCAATGAAGCAAATTCTCCTGATATCTTCAAGCTTCTACTAGAGAGTGGCACTGATTTGGACCGAGTTGGCCGCGATGGTTGTTCGCCACTATACAGAGCCGTATGGCGCGATAATCTCGAACTCGTCGAACTTTTACTGGCGCACGGGGCGAATGTCAACAACGAAGCTGACGGAGACTGGTCCCCCATCAAGCAGGCAGCTTCAAGCGGGAACTTGGCAATTCTGCAGCATCTTGTTCGGTGGGGTGCCAATGCGGAGGCGGACATCGTCGGACAGAGGTCTAGTCTCGTCATGCTGGCGAGTGCTGGTGGAAAAGTTAACGTCGTGAAGTGGCTACTTGCGAATACAGGGCTGAAGTCTCAAGACGTAGATACCTTTGGGCGAACCGCTCTACATTACGCTGCTAGAACTGGCAAAACGCCAGTGGCTCGATTTTTCGCAGAAAATCACCCAAGCATATTCAGGGTTCAAGACTTAACGGGAGCGACAGCCTTTATGCTTGCCGCACGAAATGGCCAAACTGCCTTTCTACGGTCACTCTTAGACACCGTTGGTACCGACGCTTTAGCTGACAGAGACGATGGTGATCATTCTCCAATTTACTGGGCCAAAAAATGCCGCGAACGTGAGGCAGCTCAGCTGTTGTCAAATTACTCAATTGACGCGGAGTTGAATCTGCCGGCCGACTTCCTTGAAGATCAAGACAGTTGCCAGGTCCACATCAACACAAAAGCCTGTTACTGTGATATATGCGGCTGTCACTCTACGGCCCCGCCCAATATTGAGGCATTTGAATGTCATGAATGCTTCTCTGGAGAGGACGCTTTCGTTGTCATCTGTGGCATCTGCGCTCGCGACAGAGGGAAATGCCTCCAGGTAGGTCATGAATGGGGAAAGCATGTTTGCGATTGCATAGATGAGGATGAAAAGGCCGAGGAGCGACGTGAACAGGATTCATCAAGTGAATCCCAAGATGAGAGCGAGAACGAGGAAGAACAGACTTCAAGCGAAGCGGAAGATGAGAACGAAGATGGGAATGAACAGGACTCAACTAGTGAATTGGAAGCCTAGAGTCGTGCACTGTAACTATACCGTCCACTTCTCAGCAGGGTCATTCACTAAGAAACACAGGGTTAACCCCTTTTTCGATACTTACATCAATTCTATCAGTAGCGAAGACAAATTGGTAGTACTCTAGGTGCAAAATGCTAGCTTCTTGTAAGTTTTTGTACGCTCTGAAGTGTAGTTACGATGTGCATTTGCCAGCATCGTATCACGATCTTGCGCTAGAGTAAGGTGTTTTTTCTCCCACATAAACTGCAGTGAACTAGCCAGTACATGTCAAGCCGGCACAATATTGCCTCGAATATGACCTTGCTTTGCTACATACTTCACTGTAGGAAATGAACTGAACTAACTCAAATATAGCGGGTCGCCAAGATTTTGGGCGCATCACACGTATTGAGTAATTTGTTAGAGCAAGTGACGGTGTCGTGCCGCTGATAGGATTGTTCTTCTCCTAACACGGAGGTATGGGAAGCAATGTTGCGTGTAATACCACGGAATTGTGCGTCTATCCTTTTTGGGGATACTCTACGGCCGCTTTTACCATAAAAGTTGAAGCATTACTTGAATTTCGACTCAAGTCTCTGATTGATAAGATGCGATTGATAAACACTCGTAACGGTCGTATTGCGCCACTGTAGCAGGATCGCCCCAGACGCGCCGAATCACGAAGAAACATGCACAAAGTCAACCCCCACAGCCTCCAGAGGGCTGAAATGAGCTGAAAAAAATTTCCTCGGTGGAAGGGGGTAAGTCCGATACTGCCGAATGTATGATCATTTATTAATACTCCTCATAATCTCAATCTCACACTGAATGGCCGATAAAACACTGCGAGCTTTTGGAGTTGGCAGCGAACGACATTCAACACTCGCCTATCGCTGGTTTCCGCCATTTCCCGATACCCTAGCCGAAAACGTATCCCGAAGAGAGATTCTCGCGAAAGTATAAAAACAATGAAGTCAAAAGTTGATGCTGAAGTGCAATACAGTGCACCGGAAGAAGAACCCTCACTGGAAGAAAAACGGCGCGATACTCAAAGGAATCATACCCACGTAGCGGATAGGGATTCCGCAACTCCGCATATTCACAATCATCAGGAATTTCAGTTAGGTGTGCAGAAGGCACTTGCCTTGAGGAAGGCATGGTCGCATACCACTTTAGCCATCGCGTTTTCCAGGTATGCAATTAGCTATTCGGTCGACGGCCAGTATTCGCAACTAAAAGCACAAAATGATCTCAGTCTCTTCGTTACTACCTTGATCATTACTTTCTCCGATTATTCCGGCATGTTGGTAGAGCCATATGTCACCAGCTCATTTAAGACGCACTCTGCTATGAGTGCCGCGCATGTCGTTGTAAACATCACGCGCATCATCGCATATCCGGTTATTGCAAAACTTAGCGATGTGAGTACCATCCTGTCAGCTGAACATACATTGCGATATCCTGACAATCTGAAATCCCAGGTATTCGGACGAGCCGAGATGTTTGCATTTTCCATCTTTTTCCAAACACTTAGCTACATTCTCTTTGCCACCAGTCAGAATATCGGAAACTATTTTGTGAGTATGGGTCATGAGCTTCTACTCCTGCGCACGACTTACGCAACGATAGACAGCTGGACTATTTGATGCGGTAGGGTCGACTGGATTCGGCCTGACGCAGCAAGTTTTCATTGCAGACTCTACCAGCTTGGTCAATCGTGCATTTTGGTCGACTTTACCGGAGACCATCACAACTCTACCCGCTCTCTACCTCGGATCGGTCATGGGAGAAAGCTTCTTGAAAAACACGAGCTGGAGATGGGCATTTGGCACGTGGGCAATTGTTGTGCCAATTGTATCCATCCCCTTGATTGGTATTGTAATGATCCTCCAACGCCGTGCAAGGAAGCAAGGACTGCTGTCACGTCGTCGAGCGGCTGACGTTGGGACCGAGCTAGATGTCTCCAAGTGGAAACAAGTGTATCTACTTATATGGACTGAGATCGACTTGCTAGGTTTACTTCTTCTGGTGGCTGGAATGTCGCTCATTCTGATTCCGCTTTCTTTGACTGGGTCTTTGAACCCTAACAGATGGAAGGAAGGATCATTCATCGCCATGATTGTTGTTGGCGCCATACTCTTCGCCTCATTTGTTGTCTGGGACGTCAAGTTTGCAAAGAGACCATACATCCCTGCTCGGTTGGCAAACCGAACTGTGATTGCTGCCTGTCTAATTCAAGTTTTCGACTTCATGGAGTACAGTCTGTTTACAATCTTTTTTTCAAGCTATTTGCAGGTCGCTGGTCACTACTCGCCGGCGCACGCGACGCGCATAGAGTGAGTACAGGATCTGTGTATTACTTTCTTGTAGGCTCAAAACTTACAAAACTAATGTTTCGTCAAGTAACTCGTTACGGGTGGCCTTTCAGGTCAGCGGACTTTTTGTCGCCATTGGCATGAAATACACGAGAAAATCAAGAATGTGGGCTCTCATGGGTCCGCCTCTGGTTATTGTCGGACAGGGTGTTATGATTTATCTCGTCAACCCGGGCGCGAATACGAGGACCAGCGAGGCTGCATTTGTCACTTGTAAAGTCATATCAGGTGTAGGACGAGCTCTTTTCCAGACAGCTGCCCAGGTATCCGTGCAGGCTGCCGTGTCTCAACAGGAGGTTGCTGTTGCGACTAGTCTTTTCCAGGCCGGGAACAGCGTTGGCGCCGCAATTGGAACAAGGTGCGTTCACAAAATCATACAACAAATCATTCAATATTTCTAATACACGCAAAAAAGTGTATCTGGAGCGATATGGCGAAACACTTTGCCTGATAAGCTGTTGAAATATCTCCCGGACGGCGACAGGTCCAAAGCAATGAGTATTTTTCAGTCTATTGTGACGGCGAAAAAATACGAAATTGGGAGTCCCGTTCGCTTAGCTATTGATCGGAGCTTCCGTGAATCTCAGATGCTTCTCGCCATTGTTGCAACGGCCCTGTGCGTACCAAACTTGGGTATCATGTGGTTCATGAAAAGTATTTCCTTAGAGAATGAGAGCAGAGAGAAAGTCAACCAAGAGTTGGCAGAAAACGAGGAAGAAGCAGGAAGAACAGATGGTATGGCAAGGCTACCCATTAAATAGGGGTATTATAGTTGGACTGTTCCAAGTATATATACTTTTAGATATATATAGCTATCCTCAAGGAAGTTAAGTCACCCATGTCCGTGCTGTATTGTGAATGCCAGTGCGTGTACAGTAACTAGTCAATGGCCGGCAACAGCATCCATCGCCGCGCAATTTATTTTTTTGGGGCATATTTCTGGCGCATCCGGTCCAGAAAACCAAGAACTGGCTCGCCGCCAATATTTATGACGTCGTAAATGGCAGTCCAGCCCAGGCTGTGGTAGAGCATTTGGCCGTGCGGCGAGCCGTTCAAGAGCCCATGCGCGGCGCCATTGGCAAGCGCCCAACGCACCAGAAAAGCCATCACGCACGTCGCCAAGCCGCGCCGCTGAAACTCCATCTCGGTGAAGATGCCATCGAAGGTTGCAACACCGTCCTTGACAGTAGTCTTGCCTGTAGATGCTACCCTTTCGCCAGCCATGATCTGGACAACACAGCAGGCGTTTTTCTCCTCGATCTGTGCGACAAATGTAGGGTCGACAGCAGAAAGCCTTTCCTCTGGAGTAGCGTCCCCTGGCGTGGGAGACAGATTCGCAGTCATAATCTTGCCGCCGTCACCGACAAACTTGGCGCCGAGCTGCTTGGCTGTGGCTGCGTAGTTGCTGTCGCCATCGGCTGTTGTGATGATGGCGAGCATCCGCAGAGTAGGCTCTTCGAGCGCTCGGACGAGGGCCTCAAACTGCGAGGCGACTGGCTCGACTGCGACTGTGTCGCGCAAGCATTCGCTGTCGAGGCGTATGACGGTCAGGCAGCCTAGGTCCTCTTCTATGCTGTACTCTCGAAGGAAAGCCCAGCTGGCGAAGGTATTCTCGACATGGTTGGCTGGCAATGCGCGGCGAAGCTGCTCCGTACTGCTCATTTTGGCTTTGGTTTACGTGACGCAGCCTGAGTAACAAATTAGAGCAGAGGGATATCGAGAGCGGGTGGCCGTCCATCTCGGCGCATTCGACCCTTATATTAAAATTGGGGTCTGCTTTGCGAAATTTTATAATTGTTCCATAATCTGTTGTGAGAATTGTTTGACTCATTCGGTCAGCCTCTTTGGGCTTAGGAAGCTCTTCTGTCAATTTCCGTGCGCGTGGCAGCCACGCCACAAACACGCTTGGTGTGCTGACGGTGCCCAACTAGTTAACCTGTCTTTGGCAAGACGACGCAATTACACGGCGGGAGCGGCTGGCTAAGATTGGTTGAAGGGCAGACTCACGATTCGCGCTTTTGGGGTCCAATACGGGCAAGAAGTACGAGGTCTGATAATTAATTCAACCATAAAGCAGTATTTCTCAACGCTGATTAGGGTGGTATTGTTAATTTTATAACTTGAGCCCAATTTCTGTAAAACTTAGTAGAAAGGGGAAGTTGAGGGATGGAACGTGAATGGCCGAGGGCTAACAAGGAGCATTCTACAAGTTAACTCAAGTGCTTTCTAGGAGTTGAAGCTTCGCTTTTATAAGATTCTTGGAACTTGAAATATGCGCCGAAGCTTTTGTAGTGCCAGGGGAGCCCTGGGTGAGACTACAGAATTTAGTCAAGTCGGGTTCGACGATGCCAACCGCATCAGCAGGCTAGAGGGGTTGCAGTGGTTTTTTATTTTTTATTTTTTATAAATCTTTGCTACTTTTATAGCTCCTAGCTATTGTTGTCTGTTGCCACGCCCCAAAAGTACGCCACCCAAGCACCCAGAATAAGCAAAATAGTCGCTCCAAAGCAGCACAAACTCACGACACGGTTCCTATTGACATGCCCATCCTGTTCAAACTCGCGCTTTCTCTCATTGATTAAGTGTCCCTTTGCCAGCCTCTGCTTTCGCGTCCACTGCAGCCGGCCGAGAATGACGTCAAACTGGCTCCAGACCAACAACAGCAGCGCAACAGCGACGGAACCCACGGACAGAAACACGTAGACAACTACTACGCGATCGTAGCTGTTGTTGTCGCGGTCCTGTATGACACCTGTGATGATGCGAATGATAATGTTCATGCTATTGTTGATGGCATTCTTGATGGCGTACCCCGATCCAAACACTTCCTGGTACCACATTGTCGTCCGAATGCTATCGATGATGACGGTAGGTCCGAGAGAGGATGCAAAGGCGTAGACGCCAAAGCTTGCTGCTGTACCGCTCACGGTAGGACCCCACGCCGCGAGGACCATGGAGGTGAGCATGCCGATGCCGCACACGGCCATGATGCTTACGCGCTGGCCCACGACATCGATGAAGACACCGAGTGCAGGAACGAGGAAAAAGCCGAGGTATTGTGACATGGCTGAATACCACCCGGCCGTCTCGGCCGTCACGTTAAAGCGCTGCTGCGCGAGCTCGGTGGCATTCTGTGTAAAGACTGACGCCGTCGATGTCTGGAAGAGTGTAAAAGCGGAAATAAGCCAAAACGACCAGGGCAAGCGCAACATTTTTCCCCATTCAAACTTTTTGTTGCTCTCGGTGAGGGCCTCCCCGGTGGCTGGATCGGCCGAGGGCGCGTAGGTGCGGTGGCTCCAGCGCGTGAACCACCAAAATATAACTGTCACGACATTGGTGAACAAATTCATGAATACAGCGCACCAGTACACCCATGAGAAGTCCCCTGTACGCTTGGCAATGATATTTGCCGTCGCCTTACCTACAAAGCCTCCGACTTTACCGAGGCCGAGCTCGAGGCCGAGGGTGGAGGCGAAGCCGTTGGAGGGCGCGAACCAAGAGGAGAAGACCTTGTACTGGGCGACTTGGGTGGCAATGTCTCCGAGGGCCTGAATGATGACGCCGCCAATCATAAACTTGTAGCTGCGGACAGTGGTGGCAGCGGCAATGAGGATGGCGCCGACGGAGTAGATTGCGTTACCATAGAGTAGCGCATTTGCGCCGCCGATGCGGTCGGTGATGGGACCGCTGATGAGAATGAGGGCGGTCTTCATAAAGTCTTCGCTGGCCTCGAGGACGGCGTACTGGGCATTATTGATGTGGAGTTTCTGGATAACACCTGTGAGTACATGTTTTGACGGAAACGTGGGATGTTCGAATGTTATGGTGATTGAGTCAGTGTTGATTTACCTTTTTGATGGTACTTTTCATAGCTCCCGTGACACCGCTGCTCCAATGTGAGCCGAAACCGATGAAGCTCACGAGAAAGACGGCGATGAGCTTGATGCGGAGCGGGATAGCCGTCTCCTTGGCTGGTATCGATGCCGCGCGATTTTCTGCCTGCTGCTCATGGTCGCTGTCGACCGAAACGACATTCGCCTGCACCTTGGTCTCAGTCTCGGACCTCATCGTAGGTAGAAGATACGAAAGGTTGGATGGGAGTGAAACATGGCAAGTCAGGGGGGGCTAATGACTCTTATAGATCAGAATATGCAAATGACCTCTGTTTTCGGGGTTGTTTCCGGTCTGATTGATAAGATGTGGATAGTGGATTAACGGCAGTTCGTTTGCCAAGGCGCAGGGCTTGCCATGAAGTGGACAACGGGTTCATCAGAGACTGTGAGCTCTTTGGCATTTCCTTATATTTTTGTGGGAATTAACATGGACCACCGGTCAAATTAGCGATTCGCTGCCATTACTTCGGATGTACGAAAAACTGTAAAAGATGGAGGACACCCACGTGGGTTCGGCGATTTCTGCGAGCGGTGATTCTCGGGGATACGAACGCTACAGAGGGTCTCTGCTAGAATCGTGAAGTTTGCAGCGACAGAAAGAGCTACACTGAATCGTATTTACGAGACATGGCACTCTTTCAACTTTTGCACAAATCAATATATCATCATTGGCTTAATTGGCACATCCACGATGGCGCTGCAGAGTTTCCGAAAACTGCGAAGGTAATCCAGGCTCGACAAATTAGTCGCCATCGCCAAACTCTACCACGAAATAAATGTCTCGCCTACAAGCTTAGGACGCGTATAAATCTGTGCAAACGAATGAGAATGCATCCTTGCAGGATCCTCTACAAGGATAAATGCCCCACGCGCTAGCTTGTCTTTACCACGTAACGGTCCCATCCGCATTGCTGAAAGTTCCATTAGGACCGTCCCTTTGTGGCGTAGCGAGTTTAGCAGTCTCCGTCGCACCGCTCTCTGTCGTGACTTTGAAAATTGGTCGCACAGAAGCCAGGATCACTGGCATCAGTTTTTCCAGCCTTTGGCCTCATATTGACTGGCGTGGTGGCAAGTTATCGTCTTGATAGCAGCCTCGCTAGCTCGATAAGCAGGGAATGCGAACCTAGGAAACTGGTCGTTCGGATCATTGCGACCAGAGCAATATCCCAGACCAGACGAGACAAACACAATTCGGGGTGAAGTCAACTCCTCTAACAGAGCCAAGAAGGCCTCGGTAGCTACGACATGGGCGATGGCGTTGAGATCGAAGCCATCCTGCCATGTTTGTCGCAGCGTGGTGCTCTGCGGAAGGTGACCCTCGGTGATGGCGCCAGCGCTTGATTAAAACATCGAGACGCCCAAAGTTGCGCCCAACGGGATCGGCCGCAACCTTTGTTGACGCATCATCTGTGACATCGATACAGATGCCCTCAACGGAAAGCCTTTGGCTCCCTAGCCCCTCAGCAGTTTTGGTGCCTTTTCTTTCGTCGCGATAACCCATCTATACATGGTAGCTTGGATCATCAGTCGTGATTTCACTTGTCACCTCAAACCCGAGACCCTGGTTAGCGCCAGTGGTGAGAACAATCGGATCGGCTGCAGTCATGGTGCGAATCTGCCTATTTGGAAGCAGCGAAAAAAATCGAAGTCAGTGTTTCAAGTCTATGTAAAGGTCCGCCGGATTCATGCAAGACTATGTAAAGGTAGAGGGCTACTTTAAAAAGCGCTGCGTAGCATCATCACCAGGGTGCTAGGCGAAACCTGCTTGGGAGCACCACGAGCTCCAGCAAGTTGCGCGGATGGCCACGGATTTGCCAGCTTTTATGTCCGTTCAGCCCAATTGCTGCAATGACTTTGTGCAATCCTAGATGTTACGCATTGCCGGCGGGTAATTGAGCACTGGGAAGCTATTACAGCGAAGGTGCAAACAAGCTGTTGAATCCTGCGTTATCGTAACATAAGCGTCATCGCTGTACGTACATAGTTTCGGCATTGCTTTGTAAAGGGCGCTGACTGTATGGTTCGAGTAAGACCATCTGGTCTCACATTCCCCGACAAGGTTGGGCTGTCGCGTATTCAAAGACCTGCTAGGGTCTACAAGCAAAGACTCAGCACATTCGCCACCCTTTTACGGCGGTAATTGATCACCTACGACGCGCTCTCATTACATTGTTATACTGAGTGGGCGGCAGAAAGCGGGGCGTCTAAGGATCTATCGCGACCATAAATTCCGGAGTTCCAGTCCCCTTTTGTCTAACGTTAAACGGTGCATCCTCGTTGGCATGCACTACTTCGCTCCTTAGATTGGCTTGTCCGCTCCGCGCGCGCTCCGCGCCATGTTTTCGACATTTTCTGTCCGAGGTGATGGCGACGTGCCTCCTTCGGCGCGTCGCCGTCCCCCACATGTCATGCAGGCGTGCACGCGATGTCATCGAAATCGCATTAAATGTGACGATGAAAGGCCATGCCGATCCTGCAGGGAAACCAGATCCCCATGCTTTGACCGAAGCTTGAATGCACGAGCTACGGCCAGAGTAGCAGTCGAGTTTCTGATCCCGCATCGCCGGGTGCCGAGTGCGCATGCTAACTCGCCAGTACACGCAGCCGACCGCGTCCACGATCGCATATCGAAGGCCTCCCAGCAGAGAGTCTAGGTGCTTCCACCAATACAGGCTCAGACTCAACTCAGAGCGCGAGAGAGTACGAGGGCCAACGTCCACCGGAAGCCAACTCCTGCCCCGATCAATCGACAGGATCGTGGCAGCTATTTGTACAGCACTTCAACAGTGCAATCAGATCTGGAAAGTCTTGTCCCGACGACTACGATGAAAATCTCTTAACACTAAGTCCATCGCCACCCCCAGTATCATTTTCAGGGACTACGCCGCTTGATACTCTGGACAAGGCCGCAGAAGAGCGCCTTTTAACTGCGTTCCTTCAATCATACCAAGTGATTGCGCCCATCATTAGCGCGTCATGGCTATGGAAGTATCATGCGCACCTGTGGTCGCACGGGCCAGCACGGCAGCCCTGCCATTTTCTTGATATACTCTTAGCGCTGAGCGTCCACCAAGCCATCTCTTTAGCGGACGATGATGCGAATGATCCGTACCAGATGGGCGGGCCACCGGGCTATTATTATTTTGAAAGGTCGCAAACTTACCTTTTGAAGTCGACGAACCGTCCAGATTTGCTGACTGTACAGTCATACATGTATGCAAGCATATACATGATGCACCTTCATCAGGCATACAAGTGTCACCAGATGTTGGCACTAGCTGCACGGAATGCGGACATGATGGATCCTCAAAATGTCCCTCCATTCATGGAGAGGGTCAACAGCGTTATTGTCAGAGCACGAACGTGCTTGGCACTACAAGCTCTCGACAACGTTTTGTCAACAATAGCCAGCATCCCGCATCTCGTTCCCCGCCAAAGTTCTCAGGATTTGATCAAGGTTGCTCTTCAAAAGTCTTCCGAGTCCATGCAGATATTTGAGAGAATCTCCGACACGGAAAGCTTTGTGCAGGTGACAAAGTTGGCACAATTGGTCCGCGATGCTTCTGAGAGCTGCTCCCTCTACCCTAGCAACAGAAGCCGATCGAACAAAGGCTCAAGTTTCGACAATTTGACGGAGTTTTGCGGGATCACGGCCGCGGCCGTCAAATCGTCAATCATACCTATACACGTCTGGGCCTGGCTCGCTACCAACGGCATTGAAAGGTCCAGAACAGAAAACCAGCCCGGACGCTTTTGAAACGGGATGCGAGGTTCCGATGTGGCTTAATCGACAGAAGCTCTTTCTCCGAATGTGCTATCACATGGCCTGTATGATACTCCTTCGTCCGTTCGCATGTGTAGCCCCTCGAGGCGAAGACCAAAATCTGACGGCAAATGAGCTTTCCGTGGCTTGCGCGAAGCATGCATCCGCACTGACGGTAACCATCGACGCGAATCTGGACAGCGGCTCATTCAACGTGCTATCTCAGGCTACTGGCTGTCAATGGCTCGCAACGCTCTGTCTTGTCGGCTTTACGACGACGCATCCCACTGGTCCTCATACGCCGGCGGCCCGAAAGACTTTGTCACTCTGCGGGACCAATTTCGAGAGATTATCAAAACATCGGGTACCACAAGCAAGAGAGGCGATGAGAAAAGCAAGGTTGCTTTGCGCGATCGCAGAAGAAGAGGTACAGCAGTCCATTGCAGCTTTGTCCAGCCTGCAGACGCCACTGGACTCGGCGCTGGACGTACCTTTCCCGCCAGTCGGTTCAACAGAGCATGTCGATTCAGACACTCCTTTTCTTTTTACTGATCTGGGTATGGAAGTGGAATGGGGCAATATTCCGGGCGAAATGGACTTGGGCGACAGCATCCATACTACAAGTGCGGCGCGAACAAGCTAATAAGCAGATAAAATAACTTCCAAGAAAGCTTTCGAAACAAACAAAAAAGCTATATTTCTATTGCTAGCTATGTTCAGTCTTTGTTTAATCTGGGGAAGAGTTTCAGCGCATTTCTAGAGCAAACGCTCTCGATATCGACACCCGCATCGGCCGCGACACTGTGCATCCGTTTGGTGAAGTACGTTATGCTATCGTTAGGTGCGTTAGGGAAGTCGCTGCCAAAAAGAATATGGCTTGGATCCGCAACTTTCACCAAGCCGGCGAGCGTCGCAGGATCGCTCGAAAGAGCCGTGTCAAAGTAAAACATTTTTGCATCCTCACGCAGTTGCTCAGCCGTGCGGGCAACAGAGTGCGCCGTGAAGGGCAGCAAACCCGCGACGCGGCCAATGAGGGCCGGGAGCGTGCCGCCCGCATGGGACAAGATTATTTTGCAATCCTGGCAGTACTCGCGGAGCGCACCCGACGTGATGAGGTCAATCGCAGTGCGCCCTGTTTCGTGGGGGTAGTCGAACATGGGCTGGGGTAGCTTGCTGTTGATGAGTGCCGTGTCGACAGAGTGCGTCGGATGAACAAAGACGACGACTTTGCGCCTGTTAAGCTCCTCCCAAATGGGACGAAACTGAGCGTGTCCAAGGTAGCCATTCGCGTCTCCGTAGCGTGTGTACACGATGACCCCGTCAGCGTGCAAGTGATCAAGGCCGTAGGCAATTTCTTTGAGGCACGCATCAGTGTCAATCAGGGATGGAAGTACGGCAAAGAAGCCGTATGCATCTGCGTGGCGGTCGCGAATCGCGGCGACGTATTCATTGCACTCTCGCGCGAGTGTCGCCGCGGTAGTAGGGTCGCCCGTACATGCTGTGCCAGGTGCTGTCACAGAGAGAATGGCTGTTTTCACGCCTATAGCCTTGCAGAGATCTTGGTCTGCTTCGAGTGTCCAATCCGGGACAAACCACCCGGATGGATCTCCACCAGCTTCGTTGAGTTCTAGCAGGCAATGCTGTTAAAAAGTGGCTGGGCGGACAGGCGGGCAAGTCGCTTACTTTTGGTGAAGACGGGTGGGTAAACGTGATGGTGAACATCGATCGACATTGTGAAAAGTAAATAGACAGAAAAAAGGCTAGGTTGCAAATATAGCCTGGAAGTCAGTGCAAATGGTTTTGAAGTTTTCTTGGAACGACAACCTCTATGATTTATTGTGCAGGCAATCAAGAGAAACTTTGGCTACATTTATATCCGGTGTGGGCATTTCTAGAGTGCCACTTTCCGGTCGTTTAGTCGACAATTCTGGAAGTACGTGAGCTCAAAGGAGTCGTGAGCCAGATTGACCCGATTAAAGTGCTTGCGTCAGCTCCACTTTCCGATGCCCAAAAAGGCATTACTCCTTTTGTCCTGTCTTGCCAGGCTCCCTTGCGCGGATGAGGACGGGAAAATGTTATCGCGCTCAGACAAGAACCCTCTTTGTCGAGTGGACTCTCCCTTGTCTCGGTCAGCAAACAGTTCAGATATCATCGTCATGGACAGGTGGTAGCTCTGGAGTGAAGAAAACGAAAGCAGATGGTCGCTTCTGTGTCAGAGAAACCTCTAAAAACGTGAAATAAACGTAAATGAAACTATGGAGTATAGAAGACTATTGGCATACTCTATGCGCTCATTCACGATTGTTGTTTTGTTTTTAATTCAGGAATTGAATTCTATATTTTATCTCGTCGCTATTCTGTTGAAGATTGTCTGGGTGGTATTTCGTGAAATCGCTTCTGTTCACACTTACCAAAGAGCGGGATTTTACTCCCTCGCGAGACGAAATAACGAAAAAAGGACTTCAGACGGCTTCTCAAAGCGATTAAACAAAGAATTACTATATCTACAGGCTGCCAAAGGCCATAGGTATTAGTTGTTCCCCCCAGGATAAGTATGCTTTATGATGCAGGGTAGGCGTTGTAGCTATACCTCGTGGGATGCGGCATCTCAGTAGCCCGCCGGTAATTTGGCTTCGAGTCGAGCTCGAGTGCACATGCACTTGAACAGTCACTATTCATTAATACGTCCCGTTTTTTATTCACTGCTCTAAAAAGTGTTTTGCGCTTTTTAATCACATCTGCGCCGCCGTTTCTGGCTGCGCGCATGTACAACGCAGCGGCTACAACTAGCACCAAGAGCTTCTACTAGATTGCCCTAATCAACAATCTTCCAAAGGGGCACGTCGGTAACATCGTGCTGCCAGCTATTCCTGAACTCCGCAGTATGTGATTGGACAGCAACCGACGACCAGCATGATCGACAACAACGTTTTTTCCAGATGCAGTGGCAAGCAAAAGAAAAAAGGAAAAAAAAAAACAACCATCGTCTGGATCTGTGACAATAACAGACAGTCAACAATTGAGTACACATGTCTACAAAGAGGTTAGGAACATCCGAACATTGTAAATTCCAGGCGCGGCTCGGATGTCAGGGCATCCGACGCGGTTGTGGATAGATCCAACGTAAGGGCAGGAATGACCCCAGCAGGCTACAGCCGAGCCAGATTCAGTGACATGGCTCGGAAATCTTGACCTCGCACGCGGATGCAGACACAGGAATGCCCCCCCCGCAAGCCATGGCCGGGAGAAGATCTGGCCAGCGTGGGGTTTCCCGAGCAGGTATGCAAGTCTGCTACTACTAGTACAGTTGAGACGGCACATTATGCTCGGTCTGCCGATGGTATGCGGCACGACCCACCAATGGCGCGCTTGACCTATCCTGCCACGATTCCGACCGCAGTTCCATCTGCTTCATGTTCTACTCTTCTTTGTCCCTGTCGATCTCACTTCCAGTCAGGGTCCTGCTCAACAGCAACGCGCGTAGGCAGGAGAAAACCGTGGATTTGATACAGGGCATGATATGCCACTTGTTTCCTCTGACTGGGTTCTCGCTTTAGAGCGCGCGTTGCATGACCGCGTCGCGCTTTTGACCTGCACTACGACGGAAGGGAGACAGCCACCGTTCCATCCAATACATGTACAGCTAGGGCATCCACAGCTGAGCCGCCTGCACTAGTTTGTCTGATTGGCTGAGTAGGGAGAGACACGGAAGCGAGAGACATTAAAATTGCGAAACAGAACACGCGCGGGCTCACTCAATACAGTGGAATCGAGTTCTCCGAGTCCCCACAGGATCAACAGGGTCGTCACCCCCAACCATCATTGTCGACCCCACAGGGCTGACCTGCCGTCCCAAAAATGGCAATCCTAGACAGAGCCTCCTTGTCCTATGAGCTCCCGTGGATGCAGGTAGCTTGCGAGCCAAACGTCAGGCCTGGAACGAGCCTGTGGGGTCCCGCACAACTGGGTCTTCAAGTTCGGACTGTTCTACGCCTCTAGATGAACGACAACACCGTTGCTTGCATCCCAAGCAGAGTGGCGCCGATGGGCCGAAGGCCTTGGCGGCGAGACTCGGCCGCCACCAATCTCCCCGGTTACAGCTGTTTTGTTAGTAAACTTTCCACCCGATGGGGATGTTGCTGTCCTAATGCGGAAGTCTGAAAACTCCAGGTATGAGCTGCAGATATGCGTTTCTTTATGCCTCAGACTTGAGTTCGTGTCGTGAGTGACGAATGGTAACTAGCCTGTGTTTTCAAAACAGATGGAAATTGAACTTTACTGTAGTTCCAAAACAGAGGCAAAGAGCATCGCGTCTGTGTATAAGTATGCCTCTCGAGCTCGAGTTTTGGAAACTTTTTTGATCATCGACAACCACAGCCAACAAGTTTGCTTTTCTTTTCTAACCCTATTCCAGCGCATAGACTGGTTTAGAACACATTCACTTAATCATTCACTCGTTGACCTTCATTCAAGATGCATCTGCCATCCATTCTCAGCGGCTTCATCGCCGTTCCCCTCCTTACCAGCACCGTGGTTGCTGAGTCCGGTCGCTTCCTCAAGGTTGTTCGCAACAGCAACAACGGCCGTCGTGCCGTTAGCTTGCCCCGCGCCGTCGAGAGCACCTTTGTGCTTCAAATCTCCAGCCCTTCTTTCAAAGGCTCTTGCTACTGCCCCGGTGAAGCTCAATATGTTGGCTTCAACGGCATCTCCACTAGCAACATCTATGGTGCCATGATCTGGACACTCATTGACGGAGAGCTGTACTCAATCACCGAAGGTGGTGCTGTCTCTATCCCGTCTGGTCAGGACGCTGCTTTCGTCGCCTCGCTGCCGAGAACTGGTGCAATCACCACTACCTTTAGCACTGTCAACAACACCCTCGTTTGGGAGAACCAAGGCTTCCCGTCAGGCAGTGCCCAGTTCTGCCAGCGCGGCCTGGATGGCGCTGTGATTGCGTATGGCGCTGGCGCGCCTGAAGGCTGCGTTGAGACTGGTCTTTCGATTGTCACTACGTTCACTACCAGCCCTCAAGCAACTTCCCCCACTGGTCCTGCCAATGGCAACGGAAACAATGGTGCTGCCGTTGGTCAACCTGGCGGTCCTGGTCAGCCCGGTCAGCCCGGTCAGCCCGGACAGCCCGGCACACCCGGCACACCCGGCACACCCGGCACGCCTGGCACGCCTGGACAGCCTGGCACTCCTGGACAGCCTGGCACCCCTGGACAGCCCGGCACGCCTGGCAGTGGCGGTAACGGGGGCAACGGGGGCAACGGCGGTAACGGCGGTAACGGCGGCGGCGGACAGCCCGGTCAGCCCGGTCAGCCCGGGCAGCCCGGCACGCCTGGTCAGCCCGGCACGCCTGGTCAGCCCGGCACGCCTGGTCAGCCCGGCCAGCCTGGCAGTGGCGGTAATGGCGGTAACGGACAGCCTGGTCAACCCGGACAGCCTGGAAACGGTGGAAACGGCGGCAACGGCGGGGATGGCCAGCCTGGTAACGGTGGAAACGGCGGCAACGGCGGTGATGGCCAGCCTGGTAACGGTGGAAACGGCGGCAACGGCGGTGATGGCCAGCCTGGTAACGGTGGAAACGGCGGCAACGGCGGGGATGGCCAGCCTGGTAACGGTGGCAACGGCGGCAACGGCGGTGATGGCCAGCCTGGTAACGGTGGCAACGGCGGCAACGGCGGGGATGGCCAGCCTGGTAACGGTGGCAACGGCGGCAACGGCGGGGATGGCCAGCCTGGTAACGGTGGAAATGGCGGCAACGGCGGTGATGGCCAGCCTGGTAACGGTGGCAACGGCGGCAACGGCGGTGATGGCCAGCCCGGTAACGGTGGAAACGGCGGCAACGGTGGTGATGGCCAGCCCGGTAACGGTGGAAACGGCGGCAACGGCGGTGATGGCCAGCCCGGTAACGGTGGCAACGGTGGAGATGGCCAGCCTGGCCAGCCTGGAAACAACGGCGGCGATGGCCAGCCTGGAAACAACGGCGGCGATGGCCAGCCTGGAAACAACGGCGGCGATGGCCAGCCTGGTCAGCCTGGAAACAACGGCGGCGATGGCCAGCCTGGTCAGCCTGGAAACAACGGCGGCGATGGCCAGCCTGGCGAGCCTGGACCGTCCGGACCTCCCGGACCTCCTGGACCTCCGGGACCTCCTGGACCCAGCGGCACCGGTGGCGGCGATGGTGGCGAGCCTTCTACCACTCCCGCGCCTGGTTCCTCCACAACGCCTGGTGAGACCACGATGCCTAGTGGTACCATGACTGGTGGCTCGTCTACGCCTGCTCCCACCGACTCCTCCATGACGCCCGGTTCTTCCATGATGTCTGGTTCGTCCATGCCCAGTGGCTCTATGACTACACCCTCTCCCACCAGCCAAACCACTCCTGTTGGTAGCACCTGCCCCACGGCGACGTGTGCCGCTGCCACGATCGCCGAGGGCGCTCAGTCTGTCGTCGACGCCATCGACAAGGTCTCTGATCTCTCCATGGCTCTCCAGGATCCCGCCAACAACATCGGTACTGGCCCGGCTGGTATCGCCGCCGGTACGCAGGTTGCCATGGGCTTTGCCAACATCGTGACTACCATCACCGGCTCCCTCGGCGCCATCACCTCCCTGCAGCCTCTCGATGTCGAGTGTGACGCCACCGCCGTCAACATCGCCTTGACCAAGTTTGTGAACATCCACCAGGCCCTCCTCAAGATTGTTTTCGGCAAGGGCTCCGTCCTTGAAAGCATCCCTGTCGCTGGTATTGCTGTCGCCGCCGCCCTCCAGACCCTCGAGGGCGCTGTCGACTCGCTTGCTTTTGCCATCATCAACCTCATCCCTACCCAGAAGCAATGTGCCATGGACGAGATCATGGCTCTGAACGGTACCCTCACCATGACTCAGGGCACAGTCGACTCTTGCAACAAGCCCGACATGTGCTCCGCTAGCGCGATCGGAGATGCTGGCCAGGGTGTTATTGACGCCATCAACAAGATCACCGACCTCTCTATGAACCTTCAAGGACCCGCCAACGGCCTGTCGATCACTAACCCTGCCGCTTTTGCCCAGGTTGCCTCGGGCTTCACTCAGATTGTCACCCAAATCACCGCGGATATTGCTACGCTGGCCTCTATGCCTCCTCTGGACCCGGGCTGCGCTGCTGACGGCGTCTCCATTGCCCTGACCAAGTTTGTCGAAGTCCATCAGGCACTTCTCAACATCATCATTGGCAAGGCTGGCGTGATCTCTCAGGTCCCTCTTGCTGGTGCCCCTGTTGCAGCCGCTCTCCGAGCCCTCGAGGGTGTCGTTGACGGCATTGCCAACGCCATCATTGGCCTCATTCCGTCGCGCAAGTGCTTCACCACTCAGCAGACCAACAACCTCTCTGGCACTCTGAACGACGCTCTCAAGGCCGTCCCTTCATCTTGAACATAAGAGCGCTAGGCATTAACAACGCTTGCAACTGAAATACTTATTCTATTCTTACTATTTTTCTCTACTTTATATTGCATTGTTCCTAATTTTCTCAAATTCAAAACTTTCTCACTTTGACCCTTTTTCAAACTTTTCCTCATTTCTTGACACTTACTTATCTTCAGCACAACGGCGTTCGCTCTAGTCACGCCAACAGTTCGTCGCTCTAACAGGCATCAAGGCTGGCACTTGCTCACAAAATATACAACGGGCGCGATACTCGAGAGTTTCCAATATTGCAGCAGGCACTGCTGACATTTTAGCCCCCAGTCCTAAAACCTCTACTGGCTCTATCCTTACGCCGCTTTTGTTTCGCGTCGACCACAATTAGCACCAAGCTCTCCATCACTTCCCATCACTTTTGCCATTTCCATCGCCATTTACTAAGGGATAGCGAGTCAGACCGTTAAACTATCCCAATACAATTTTTTGACAGCCCCATGAAGCAAGCTAGCTGCTTTCACTATTCTTTTGTAAATTGGTTTCTATCTCACAAGGCCAACCTTTTCAGTAACAAGTGTAACGTCGCTCTATTAACGACAGCACCCTTTCATGTAGTGCCTTCCCAGGCCTCGCAATAGCCTTATAGGTTGCCACAGGCAGGCTACGAAAACCATGCTGTGCTATGTCGAAGCTGCGCTAACAAACCTCCCATATCTGACTGCCCATCGCAATCAAGCGGTTAAACACCTCGTCGCGCTTGACAACCGGATCGAGATGATGGCATTGACCAGTCGACATTGTCAGCTTCAGGCCCATGACGGACTCTTTGTCCAGCGCCCACTGTACAAAGTGCTTCGTCTTGAAGCTCATTCCATCAACCTTGGAAATGTCTGCAATGTCATTTATCATAACAACCCACGCCGTTTCCAAATTTTCGTCATGACTTTGCCAAGCTACTGATGGAGTAGTCGCCGCCGTAGCTAGATGCAAGTATCCTGCCTCGCCATTGTACCGTGCCGGGAATTTGTAGGGTCCAGCGTCGGGCACCTCGCGCGTGGTCTGCCCAAGATCAAGCCGCGCTTGCGCCTGCGTACTTCCACGACTCGCCCTCATCCTGTCTGTCTTGTGGAACAAAGTGACGGCGCGCTTGGAGCCGTGCTTGAAAAATCCCATTACACGCTCTATGTTCTTCGATCTGTGTTCATCGTTGCCGTCTTGGCCGCCGTCGTCAGTATCTGGTTTGGCATCTTCTTGAGGTTGTTCGTGGAGGGTCCCTGAATAATAATTAGTCGTCAAAATATTAGTAGAAATTTTTAATGGTTGCGAACCTAGCTCGGGTACACTATCAGCATTCGCTGTGGCTTCCATCTTCGGGGACCCCTGCGAAACGGGAGGGGGAGGGAGTGGCGAGCTGATTCGCTCGCCAACGCGGAGCATAGTGATGGCAAGCTGGGCGTTGGTCGGCACTCCCTTCAGTACGGTGTTGCGAAGCTTGCAGCCGTTGCGCCAACTGGGAAATTCTCGGTCAAGGAAGGCACAGCTTCGTCGAATCACCGGCTCGCCAAACATAATAAAACCTAGCAACAGTTCCATGCTTTTTATCATGACGTCCCGCGAAAAATAAAAAGTGATCAATGTCGGGACTGCAATAGACGCGGCTAGTAGCAGTCTAGAGTGATCACCCGGAAACAACGGTACAGGATTAAGCACGTTTCCGAGACGTTCCCAGACATCGATGAACGCAAATAACGTGTCCAGAAGCGGCTGTGGGTTAAAATCCTCAATCGCATGCTTCATAGGCTCCTCCGTTTTATCATTATTCGACTCTTGTCCATCCTTGTCGGTTTTGCTTTTCGCATTCGCAATCTTGCCCGATAGTTTGGCAATACCCGGCGAAGGGTCATCTTCTGGTGCACCTTTATCCTGATCTTTGTCGGATGTTATACTCATAATCAACTACAAGAGGAATCGTTAGCGCCCAGTCTTCCCCTGCAATGGCAGTCAAGGATTCCACGTACCTTGGAAAAGCTGGTGATGAAACTGTGGGCTTCTTGCTCGACGGCTTCTCCCTTGTGGGTTTCTGGGCCCCCCGTAACGCTCGTCTCCGACGCCATGACACCCGCAGGGGCTTTTTGCACACCACCGGTTTTGGCATCGACGATGGAGGGCGGTATGTGTGGGAAGCACAACGGCCGGGAAGCAGGGAAGATGACCATCACTATGATGAAGAGGAAAAGAGTCGGCGCGAGTAAATTCACAAGCCACGCAGCAAGGTACACTGATAGAAATTTTGACGTTCTCTGTGGCTCGCTCCAAGAGCGCAATCGAACCATGTGCTTGTAGAGAGCAAAGAGCCCGATGATGACAGTCATATAGAGGCGCGCAAGCTGTGCTTGAAGCTGCTCCGGCGAAGTCTCCCCTTGTTCACTTGAAGCCATGTCGAAATCTGTTAATAGCCGGCCTTTTGTGGCCTTGACCCGAAAGACCAGCAAATTAAATCGCCGTATCGTGATCCATGCATCATCCTTTGACATGCCCAAGATGTGAGGCTGGAAAGCTGCGTCTGCGTCTATCGCATTGCCATCGCAAGTGTTCTCTCCAGTGCCGTCTGGTGTTTCGCCTATTTGATGGGCTCTTGCTTGCGCCAAGGCATGGCTTGCAGTCAGTCCCTGGGTTGCAGTCGACGCACCATGCTCATGCGATGCAAGACTCTCAGGCCTTGAATGCTCAGCAGAAACCGAGCCAAAAGTCGTTCCCGGGTTCGTCGTGCTGGAGAGGTCTAATGGCAAACTCATGAAAGGAATGGCATTGATCAGAGTCGGTTGCGCTTAGAGTCACATGGAAACGTGGCAGTTTCCAGCAGTAGCTGGTCTTATAAGAACGCCCAGGTGCAAGTCAGTGTCGCCTCTCTACTGCACACGGTAGTGTCACCAACAAAAGGGTGGTTCAGGGCCTTGACGTCATGATTTTCAACAATTTGACATCTCCCGAGAAAAGCAAGACTATTGTAGTACTGGGTTCTAAAACACAGGATTGATGTAGACGGATGACACTGCTTCCGTTACGGGGCTGCACTTTAATGGTGGCTTGGATGATGGGTAGGGGGCGCCTGCGCATAAGTAGTGTCTGCCCCAAAGGCACACAGTTTCAAAGTGATCTGACGGCTGTCGCTGTCATATTCCACGTGCAAAGGAATGGTATGTTCGAGTTATAGCGGTCTCGTATAAAGGAGTGAATCGTGTCCTGCGGCTAGGCACAGGCGTCTGAGATGCAGCTGGATCCCTGCGCAGGAAAGATGGAAGCGGCAGCAATTCCTGTAAGAAATACTTGCCATCAGGTCAGAAATGGTTATAAGAAACCACTGTGTAGAAATTCAAGTCTTATTAGTGCAACAATGAGGCTGGCTAGTTGGCTGCTTGACAGTGAGACTTGGACGTCAGAATGCGCGAGCACATGACATCATAACTCAGCCACCCGCTTTTGCCAGGACATACTCTGTACCAAGGCAAAGCCAGCAATCAATCAGAAACTACTTCAAGGATATGTTTTCGAGTTATGCTGCCGAAATTATCAAGGCAACTCTGTGCAGGAGTTTGGCATCCTGCAGATCCTGGGTCAAGTGGACAATGAGCGCCATGCCCGTCGTTCCTTGTAGGCGCTTCACAGGACGAAGACGACCGTGGATATCGATACTTAACAACGGTCCCCACCTATGTAGCAATTGACTGGTACAAAGTGCCGAAGTCCTCGCGCTCAATGTAATTAATCACGATCAATTCCAGCTACGCGGAGATTCTACTGCATAATATTGCACACCTCCAAACTTTGCGCAGAAACCGTTTTGTCTATAAAATCATTCAAATCTCATCACAGCTAATTCCGCAAGACGAGCCAGCAATAAAAACATCAATTTGGCAAGGACAAAACCAGCAGCCGCAAAGCGACAAGCAAATATTAGACAATCCATCGTAAATCGTTACTCGTGAAACATATTCTGCAAATCATTCTCTTCGTCTTCGTCTGCTTCTTTCCTCCTCTCGGCCTCCGTCCCGTCCACCTTCTAACCTCGGCTGCTGTTCTTGAGCGTTCGGATTAGCGCCGAGCGCTCCACCAGCAAGCACCTCTCCAATGACCTGCATCCAGCTTCCGCGGCCGTCAAGAGCATTCGTTACGCCGTGCGCCAGGCGTTCGACAGCCTCGTTGTTGGTGCCACCTACATGCCATACTCCCTGTACGTCCCAGTCATCTGCTCGTTGTGGCTCACGCCGAAAAGCGCCAGATCGGCTCGTCCACCGATGATGACTGGCAGAGCGTCCATCTAGTGATCGGCCGTGCGAATCGAACCGGTCGGGTAAATCTTCCACTTCTTCCTCTGAGCCGGAGTCATGGCTACCACGACCACGCGGACGATCATGAGTAGTGTCTGAGGAGCGACGGTGATGAGCAACACGCCCATCATAGACACCTGGAGTGCCGTAATCCTCTTGAGATGAGGTGTCTCCAGCGACGGCCTGCTCTTGTTGTCGCCGGTGCATTTCCATTGTATGCGAGCTCTTGGGCGACATTGGAATAAAAGACACCGACTTCGCCGCTGCTGGTGGTTTCTTCGGACCGACGTCATTAGGGGAAGTATTTACAACGGCTGCTAGCTAGTCAGTACAAGAGTCTTCCTTCACGTTGATACGATCGGCTATAGCCAACGCACCCTCTGAAGGTTCTGCAATATCTGCATCTTGGGTATGGTAACTCACATGCTCGGGTGGCCTGCTGGGCCCAGCGGTTGGGCCTGGAGGACCACTTGGAGGCGGGCCAGGAGGTCCCGGTGGTCCGGGCGGCTCCGGTGGGTATCCAGTCATCGGCCCAGGAACGGGGGCCGGGGGCGGACCGGGTGGTGGCGGAGGTGCATAGCCCATGTAGTCTTGGGGGACGTAGGGCTGATATTCGTGCGACTGGGCAGCAGCTGGATCGCCGTAAGGATGATAATCCCCAGGACCTGCAGTGCCGGGCGTCGTCGGGTAGGGAGGATAATAGGCACCTCCGGAGGCATGCGGGGGTGAAGAGGGCCTATCATCACGGCGTTCGCGGCGGTCATAGCCGTCATCGTACTCTGGAGACAGTTAGCCAAGTGTGGCGCAGTGAGTAGAGCAATATGACATGTATCTTACCATCTCGCGACGGCTGTCGCTCTCTAGACTTGCGTTCGCGCTTCTCGCGATCTTTCTTATCCTTATACTCCTTGATGCCGAAAGCCGCTGCGCCGGCGGCAGCCATGTTCCGAAGGCGGCTCCGGCTTCTCTGGCGTCCGTCGTCGGAACCAGAGGAGGAGTCACGGTCGCGCCGCCTGCTTCGGCGCCTCCTGCTTCGGCGATCGTCGTCGGAATCGTATCCTCGTCGGTCAGGAGGAGGGGGCAGCTCCCCGTTGCCGTACTCAACTAAGCCTAGCTCTCTATCAGCCCCAGCATCGGAATGTAGGGATCGGGCCATCGACCTGCTGCGGCTGCGACTTCTGTCCCGCCGGCCATAGTAGCGGTCGTCATCAGTGTCACTCCGTGCGCGAGAACGTGAGCGTTCCTTCTTTTCTTGGTGATTCTTGTACAGTTTGCCGGCGACGCCAGCGGCCGCGGCCGCGCCAGCAATCTTGGCACCAGTTCTCAGACGAGACTTGCTTCGGGACCGGCCATCACCGCCACGAGACTTGGATCTGTTGTGCAGGTGGCGCAGGACACCGGCTGTGGCCGCAGTGCCCAGAGCGGCCTTGGCGATTCTAGACATACTTCTGCGGCGGCTGGGGGCACGACTAGATCGCGAACGGGAGCGTGAGTCGTGGTACCCGTCGGATGTGTAGCCGCGAGTGCGACTGCGACCGCGGTGAGCTTCCTCCTTTTCAACCTTGTTGGTCTGGAAGTACTTGGCGGCACCAGCAGCAGCCAAGGCAACAGCAGCGATACCAAACCCGGTCTTGATTCTGGAGTGGTGATTGGGGGACTCATCACGATCACCCCAGCGGTCTTCATAGGCGCTGTGAGCTCTCTTGAGCGCCTCAGTACCGAGGGCACCAAGGGCGGCACCTGCAAGAACCTTGCGGCCACGGTTCTCAGGGAGGTCACCGTGGCCATCGCGTTTGCTCTGCAGCAGCGCAGTTACACCAGCACCGGCAAGAGCACCCTCGGCGAGGTGAAGTTTGTGATGGTCAGAGCTCTTGCTGCGACTGCGGGAGCGGCTTCGGCTTCGGTGACGACGAGAACGAGATCTACGACGGCGACCATTAGAGACATAATAGTCTTCATCCTCGCTGTAGTACTCTTCCCGACGACGGCCATCATATCTGGCCATGCCCCAGTCACGATCACGGGCGTAGGGATCCCTGCGGTAGTAAGGGTCTCGAGGGTCGCCGCGGTATGGTCCAACCGGGCCAGGTCCGAATTCGCGACGCTCATGTCTGTAGTAGTAGTCATCTTCATAAGGGCCACGACGGACGACCTCGCGATCAACGTCACGCTCTCGGAGCACCATGGGGCCGGCTTCAGGGCGCTCTTGGCGGTTGTAAAAGTAAGGCTGTGGTGAGGGAGCCTCCTGGACAATAATCTTCTGCGGCTCGGGGGCCTGTTGACGGATAATGACAGGAGGTGG
This sequence comes from Akanthomyces muscarius, assembly GCF_028009165.1. NCBI lineage: Eukaryota > Fungi > Ascomycota > Sordariomycetes > Hypocreales > Cordycipitaceae > Akanthomyces > Akanthomyces muscarius. The sequence goes on along the minus strand of NW_026611615.1, from coordinate 626,142 downwards.
CGTTGGTTCGGCCGGGGCGAAATACTCAGTTTCCTTGCGGTAGCGCTCTACGTCGTGACCACGGGCGTCCTCAAATGACTCGTCAACTCGCCTCTCGACACGGAAGTCGTCCTGTCGGGAGCGCCGGTCCCATTCGCGGTCGGTTTCCATGACGGTGCGGGTGCGCTCGGCGGGGTCAAAGTTTGATCGGGGACGGTCTAGAAGGTCGTTGGAGACTCGGCGCCCGCCAGAGGAGAAGCGAGAGCGCGTGTCGTCTTCGACTTCGATGCGATCCAAACGGTCGCCGTTTCTGGAGCCAACCTTGTAGCGTGTTACAGTGGTGCTGCTCCGCACGGCACCACGGTCGTCATCGTCGTCCTCACGGTAGAGTCGGGTCGACCTATAAGTGTCGCCCATAGCTATGGTGGTGGGCGATGTAGATGTAGAGTCGGTGAGATCAAGGTGTTGGGTGTGGTAAGATTCGGGTATTAAAGTAAAGTATATGCGACGAGAATGACGAAACGAAAAAGAAGCCGAGAAATTAAGAGGTGCGAGGCCAAGTGGGATAATAAGAGTGGCTGGGTTGGAGGGGAGCGGCGGGTTGGGTGGGTGGACACGACGGGCTTGGACGCGGGGCTCCTATTTGCTGCAACAGAAAGCAGGTGAGCAGCCGGCGCGTGGATGCTGATGGAGGCTGCTGGACGGCAGTGGATGGCTTGCGAAGCCAGCCCATGGCCAGGTCGGATCGGAGTACTGGTAGCTGAGCATGACGAGCGGAATGATCCACGGGGTGAAACAGGCTTGACATGCGAAGGTTCCCGACGGCGTGGTGTCGCTGAGGCTACCAGCTAGGCAGTTCTCATCGGGCGCGGGGCCAAGTCATTCAGACCATTGAGGGTCTCGCCAGCACTCGGACTGAGATGTCGATCACGAGGCCGCTGGGTGGGCGTTCATGGTGTAGGGCTGCCCCTTTGCTGTGCGTCATGCTGTGCGTGGGTAGTCGGGCGGTTTTAGTGTCATGGCGGTGCAGATGCCATGGTCCTTGTCTTTAAAGTTCAGGTTGCCTTTGTTGCCCCTCTTCTTTCCTTGGGCGGGCGGGCCGAAGCGGCATCCTCTCCCGCCAGGCCGCTTTGCAAGCAAGAGCACCAGAATCTACACGGCGGTAGATTTGTATATATTTCTACACGGTACCAAAGAGACGAGAAAAGCAACATATTTAGAGTCAATGCACACCACAACTGCTGATGCGGAAGCCAGCTGAGTGATGCGCGCGCGGCGACTGCAAGGCAGCGTGTATGACGTCGGAGCTACCCAAGAGGTACGTACCGCTAACCACGGACGACTGTTAGTTGCGGACGCCTCCATGTAGATCAAGTGCTTCCAGTTGACAAGCAATTTTTTTTCTGAAGGAATTCCGAAGCAGAATCCAGCTCATTCACCCAGGTACAAAGATTTCTCCGAGCTTGCCATGTACAGATGCCGTGCTGTCGTGCATGGAGGTGTCACGCCACTGACACCACTCACAGCGAGGCTACCACGGAGAGGTAGGTAGGTACTTTCGTGGGCAATGCGGTTTCACGGCGCTGCTGCTGAAATTCAGCTGCTGACTGCGTTGGACGCCTTTCAGCCACAGCACGCAGGCAGCTCAAGACATCTTCCCAACTTGGTGCGACTTTTGTCTGGCACGAAGAACTTCCACAGCTCTCTCAATGTAAAATTGTACCTATGTTGAGAACGACTTGATGCGACAGAATTTTTTAATCTCGAAAATAAATATACTATCAAAGCCATGTCTCGCATCTGGTGCGCTCGCAACAGTGAGGGATCCGCTGAGCGAGGTACCTAGGTACTACCACACGGTAACCGCACCAGGAGGTACCCACGGCAATGCTTGTCCCAATTGGGTTACCAGTCAGGGACCGACCCCGGCCCAGCGCCGCTGCGTGTCAAGGTGTCCTCTACTGTAGCAAGTTGGCAACCGATCTGGCATCTAGGTAGAGCCTCATTCGACCACTGCGCTTGCGCATCAATCCAGCTTCATCCGGCCCGCCACTCGATTGGCTACGACACATATACCCGGCCGGCATCCTCACAATCTACTTCTCGGCCGGACGACTACCCGCGCATTGGTTATGAGGTAGCCCACTCCGTGTCGCATCCTCTTCCACCCTCGCACTAGATCCCATCCAATTCGTCCCTCTTCCCGACAACGCGTTCTCTGGCCGGCAGCGCCAGCGATCCGCAGCCATGAACGGATTCGAAAAGCATAGCCTCGATGAGGACAACTTCGGTGCCAAGGGCAGCGTCGTCAGCGCGTTTGACGCCTTCCGTACGACCATCACCTTGCCTACAAATTACACACATCGTTTGCTAACATGCAATTGCGCGCGTGCACAGCCAAATCCAAACCCGAATACGTTACCCGCACCGCTGGCGGCGGCAAATGGACTGTCGCCATGATCTTCATCTCTCTCGTCCTCATGGGCTCCGAGGTCGCTCGCTGGTGGCGCGGCCAGGAGACGCACAACTTCGCCGTCGAAAAGGGCATCTCCCACGACATGCAAATCAACCTCGACGTCGTCGTCAACATGCTCTGCGCCGACCTCCACATCAACGTCCAGGACGCCTCGGGCGACCGCATCCTCGCCTCCGCCAAGCTGCACCGCGACCCGACCACCTGGTCCCAGTGGGTGGACAAGGCCGGCGTCCACAAGCTCGGCCACGACGCCCACGGCCGCGTCAACACCGGCGAAGGCTGGACGAGCCTTGCCAACAACGAAGAGGGTTTCGGCGAGGAGCACGTCCATGACATTGTCGCCCTCGGCAAGAAGCGCGCCAAATGGAGCAAGACGCCGCGCTTCTGGGGCACCGCCGACAGCTGCCGCATCTACGGCTCCCTCGACCTCAACAAGGTCCAGGGCGATTTCCACATTACCGCCCGCGGTCACGGATACATGGAATATGGCCAGCATCTGGACCATAAGCGTACGTTGCACCCTTGCCTGGAACCTGAACCGTAGCTGACCACTTTTACAGAGTTCAACTTTTCGCACGTCATCTCCGAGCTCTCCTACGGCGCCTTTTACCCGTCCCTCGTCAACCCCCTCGACCGCACCGTCAACGTCGCCAGCGCCAACTTTCACAAGTTCCAGTACTACCTCTCCGTCGTCCCCACCGTCTACAGCGTCGGGAGCAGCACCATCCAGACCAACCAGTACGCCGTCACCGAGCAGAGCAAGGAGATTGACGAGCACGCCGCAATTCCCGGCATCTTTGTTAAGTACGACATTGAGCCGATCCTGCTCGCCGTCCACGAGTCCCGCGACAGCTTCATCGTCTTCCTCATCAAGCTCATCAACGTCGTCAGCGGCGTCCTCGTCGCCGGCCACTGGGGATACACGCTGTCTGAGTGGTTCGTCGAGGTGATTGGCAAGAGACGCCGCACCAGCGGTGGTGAGGGCGTCCTCGGCACCAAGGGCGGATACGATGACTAGATGAGGCGTGGGGTTGCGAAAGATGAAAAAAAAAAAAAGGTAGCAAAGATGACTTACGGGCAAGTCATTACTGGCGTTCTGGTGTGGCGATGCATAAGCACAGTTGTTTGATACGGTATAGACTGGGCTTGTATATAATACGTGGCATTTTTCTGGAATTATTCACGAACGCATTCATTGAAATGCCAACCTCCCTCTTTCTAAACGTAACGGTGCGAGTTGCAAAAGTAGGACCAGTTGCAAGCGTGATACTCTGGTACAGTTGAGTGCTTAAAGCATGGAGGAATAAGAAGATCTCGTCAAGAAATAGCACTATGCTAAACACTTTATCAAAGGTACATACATGTATGCAAATTACATCTCAATAAAATTCCTCCCTATGCGGGCGTCTTTCTCAGGCCCATAATCACCTCCTTCTTCTCCTTCAGCTCCCCTTCCAGCGTCGCGTCCATCGCCGAGTCATCCACATCCAGCACACTCCCTTTGCCTTTGCCCTCTACACCACCACCACCACCGGTGCCTTCCTCATCGCTTTCGCTCGTCTCCACGTACGGGTTCGGACGCACTACGCCCAGAGTCACCGTGTCGCCTGGAGCGGTAGTCTTGTGGTACACGCGCAGGCCGACGACGGCGACGGCGTTCCAGGGGTCCTTGGCAAAGAGCCCGTTTTCCTCGTCGCTGTCCTCCTCTTCGGCGGAGCTGTCAAACATGTTGGGGTCGTCGCGCTCCAGGGCATCGATTTGAATATCGAGCTCGCCGTCGGAGTAGTCGGTGAAGGAGGCCAAACTCTCATTGTCCGAGTCCGATTCCGGCTCTTCAGAGTCTTCGGACTCCTCCTTCGCCTCTTCTTTCCCAGTCTCTTCCTTGGACTCCTCCTTGGACTCCTCCTTGGACTCCTCCTTGGGTTCTTCTTTGGGTTTTTGCTCAATCGCTTCCTTTGTAGGCCCCGTGAGTTCCTCCTTGTCTTCTATCTGAGATTCCTTCTTCGAGGCTTCCGCAGAGTCTCCCTTAGCCACATCCTTGGCCACTTCTTTGCTCTCACTTTTCCCATCAAGGTCGGCACTTTCAACCTCCTTCTTCATCTCAGCTGCCTCCACGCCGTTCGTCTTGGAAGTCTCATCCTTGGCAGCAACCCCATCCGCTGTGGCCTTCTGCTTCGCGAGCTCCTTGGCTGCTGCCTCCTTCGCCGCCGCCTTCGCCGCCTTTCTCTCTTCCTTGGCCTTGGCATTTTCCGCTGCCTTGGCCTTCGTCTTCTCCTTCTTCTTTGCCGCGCGGGTCTGACTCCTCTCATGCTCCTTTTTCTTCTGATAATACGCATCCTTGAAACGCTTCTGCAAGTCGCGCTTGGCCACAGCACGTTTCTTTTGCATCCTGCGGTTCTCGTACGCCTCGCGCACCTTTTTCTCTTCCTTGGACTCGATGATCTGGCCGCGACTGTGCGCCAGGTCGTATGCTTTGCCGATCCGGCTCACCTTGTCGCGCTTCGACTTGGCCCACTTGCGGATGGTCGCCTGCACAGGCAGCACGTAGTCGTTCCTCCACGCCTTAATCTTGACATACACTTCGTAAGCGCCGGCCTCGAGATCCAACTCTACGTTGGCTGACCGGCGCATGCGGTGGGCTGTCTCGCTGCGCACAATGTAGCCTGCGACGCCAGCCTTATGCACGCGGAAAGACAGCTGAAACATGTACTGACCCTCGAGACCACGAAAATAACGATCGTCAAGCTGTGATGCCACAATGACTACTGGTCCCGACTGAGTCGTGCTGAAAGAAAAGTACGTCTCGTTGTACTCTTGCACCCAGGGGATATGGAGAGTCGTCCATATTTGGGACACGTTCCACTCAGGGCCGAACAGACGGACGCGCTCAAAGCACTGGTAGTGGCGCAGCAGATCTTCATAGCAGATCCAAAACTCGCCATCTTCGCCAAACTTGTGTTCGAGTTTCTTCATCCACTCGGGGCTCCATTCCTTGGAGCCGTCCGCCCACGCGCCCTTCCACTCACCCTTGCCCCAAGGGTTACGCAGCAGAATCAGGCGCTGACCTTCAATCTCGACGACGCGCTGAATGGAGTAAGCATGGTTCTCGATGATGCCCTTTCGGCTCCCGAACCCGCCGCCGAAAACACCGGTGCTGCAGCCAAAAAGGAATTCCTTGTTCGCTTGCAGCAATTGCTTCCAAAAGTGCTCCTGAGCCTTGTTAGATCACTGGAAGGCCAGATATAGGTAAAAAGAGGATCTAACCTTGTCAAGAATATCGGTGGCAAAGAACTCGGAAGCTACACCGCCGGTAAGGTCCTCGACTCCTTCGCCGCCGAGCCCGCCTTCAATAGCGGCATAGTCGCCGTGGGCTTTAGCATAGCATTTTTCCAATAGCGGCAGCCAGGTCTCCTGTGGATGCTCGCACTGCGCAAAGTAGAGTGAGTTGCTGTTGGACTGAAAGATGCGCGTGTATGCCTCTTGCGGGTTTCTATAGTCCAGCTCGTCAAACATGATGCGGTCATTCTGCTGAGCATCGTAGTCCGCCTTTGTGAGGTACAGCTAACACAATACATCAGCACTATAAAACCCTCACTGCACTGTTCAATACTCACAAAATCGTCAACAATTTCCGAAATCCACTCCCCATCGCGATAAAAGACAAAGCCGTACACGCCCACATCCTGGTCGTGCGCCACGCAGAGCTTCTCAATCAGCCCCTCTTTGAAGCTCAGCGCGCACAACGCCGCCATTAGCCAGCAGTCCCCATCGTTGCCTTGCTTGACGTCGTTCGCCGTCGGGCCATTAATGTAAAACCGCGGCTTGGTAAAAATCTCTGGGACTCGCTTGGCGCTGCGCGGCAGTAAATCAGCGCCGGGGGCCGCTGGATGCGCGCCCGTCTCGGGGTCTGGCACCGCGTTGGACAGTGACTCGAGGCACTCGCGCTGGTTGAGCTTGAGGTCGAACTCAATGTTAAAGTGCGGATCGCGGTACTTGCGGTTCACGCGACGGCAGTCCTGCACGATTTTGGCAACCTTGGCCCGGCAGGTTGCGGCGGCGACTTCGTAGGAGGCCTCGGCGCGCTGTGTGGAAGGTGGCGGCGCTGCCTTGGCTGCCTTTTTGCTCTTGGTTCGCTTCTTGTCCGGGATAACAGCGGTCGCTTTTCCAAGTCAGTTCATCAGCTAGAAAGCTCTAGAGGGCGCTCATTTTGTTCCGTACCTTTTCCAGGAGCTTTTGTATGGAAGCTCTTCCAGAACATGTCCACTGCGCGTTGGGGCGTCTTTCCGTCCATGGTTAGTAGCGTGCGGCCCAAAGACGCAGCCTATGCGTGTAAATCACCAACAATTTTTGGTAGTTTGAAGACAGAAAGAGGGGGAAGAGAGGCTTGGGTGGCTCCATGTCTTTCAGTCTATATATATATATATATAGTTAAGCTTCATCTGCGGGACGATCCGTTGCCGCGCCCAATCCCACACGGCTATGGCAAAGCCCCTAGATCGCTCTTGCTGTACATTTTGGGGCACAGGATGCGAAACGCGCTTGCCATTGTCTCCTTTCAGCTGGTGGCTTTTCTCACAGGGCCCGGGGCTCTCACCTGCGGGACAAGGCTGCCAGGTGTACCACCGACCCTGATTCGTGCGGCATAACGTCGGCCACCCACTTCTTGGCCCTACCCACATCTCGGCGCCGTCATTCCACCCACTTCAACACCAAACCTACATTACTAGAACCGTGTTTTCTCGCGCAATTATAATTATCTTAACGTCAAATTTTATATATATAATAATGCCTCCTAAATATACCAAACAGGCCCTTTAAAATGCTATTCAGGACGTAATTAGCGGTATAAAACTCTATATTGCTGTATAGCGGTAGGAGGTACCGTAGTTAACAATATAAGAACGATTAAAGGGCAGAATATCACGCAAAGAGGCCTTTAAGGGCATATAAAAGCTTCTATCAATATAGGAAGCAGATTTAAGAGGCTAGATATTAATTCAGGACGCTCTAAGCAACCCACCGACCTATAAGCAGATCTAGCAGATAGTAGGCGAGTTAGCTAGAGTTAATAGCGATACAGAACTAGTCGGTAAGAACTAGATATAGGGTTTTATTTAAAGAAATCCAGAAATTAAGACCTTAAGAGGCAAGAGACTTGATTTCTAAAGGGCTAATAGCGCTTTATCTCACATTATATAGAGTTTCTTTAAGCTTCTAATAATTAGCGCTATTAATAAGATACTCCCTAGTAACCGATATAATATAGACAAGACTAGGCTTATAATAGGCTAATAAGAGAACGGCCTAGTACTAGGGTCGTTATAGAAGAGAATTGCCTTAAAGAAACAGTCTAGAATATACTATTAGAGCATAATCTTTAAGTGTATCTCAGCACTAGGGAAGAGCCTTACTCCGCTAGTCCTTTTTAATAGTAAGAACGTTTAAGAATAGTGGTTTCCTAAGGAACTAGGCCTATTTAGAGACTAGAAGTTCTAGGCAATAGACTAAGGTTAGACTAATAATAAAATCGCACTCTATTAGCTTTAAGCTATCTTTATTCCAGAGATAAAACCGCCATAAAGCTAGCGCCGCCTTCTTATTATTAATAGCCACAGAAGCTATTATATAATAGAATTTTTATATAAATGTTATTATCATAATATATACCTTCTTTTCCTACCAGCTCATAGCTCTCACGTTCTTTAACCTTTAGATATAGCTATATTTAGCTTAATTAAAGCCTGTTATTATAAGGAGCTTAGTAAACGACCTACTAACAACAACTCCTCGCCTATTAGAAAAAGGATTTTTCTTAAAAGTTACACTATTGCCAGGGCAGCTAGTCTATTAAATCAAAATATTTATACTAGGTAGCGAAGGTCTAGATTATAGCCAGTTAACGTGGCGAAGCCACTAATAAGCAAGTTGCTAGTTAATCTAGTCATAATAACACTAAAAATAACACCTTTAGAGCCGAAAATAATACTCACGGAAGCCCTACTAGAGGTCAAAACACCCTCTAATAAACACCCACTATAACGCCTTTTTACCGATAGTACGAACCCTTTAATAAGCCGGCGTACTATTAAGCTGATATAACGGAAGATTAAGAAGCAATTTGATACCCAAAGAGTCTAGTTGGTTATTTCAGAGTGAGAGAATATAAAGCTTAAGGCATCAATAAAGCTATCAATACAAAGAAAAAAGAAGAAAATCAATCCTAATCCTAATTCCGTCTTTATTGGAATTATAGACGTTAAAAACACACGCAGCCTACTTAAGAGGCAATTGACTAGACGCTCGCGCGATATTCCGATAATTGAAGCTGATGAATAATTATTTAGTCAATTCTGTATCTGCTAGTGTATTTACTTTTTTATTATGACTTGATTTAGATATGTTATGGAGCTTCTAGAAAGTGGTGTATGAGATGTGTGTCGCGCCGAGATGTGGGTAGGGCCAAGAAGTGGGTGGCCGACGTTAAGTCGTGCTTACGGCCCAATTTCACTAATAACACATAAAAGGCCTGCTCTTTGGACGCCACTTTGTATCAGCCCTGGCCCGCAGCAGGGCCAATTTATTGTATGGCTTGAGTTTAGACGGTGCTGCTTGGCTGGAGCATGGCAGCTCATGTCGCTGCCGAAACATAGCTGCGAGTACCTAGGCGCCAAGACTGCAGGATACACCCACTGCAGGCATCACGGCTCACGTCCAGGTCTACACATGATATTATCAATGTAGAGGTACGGATATAGATCTTTAGTTCACCCAACCTCGCCCCGCGGCGTGCAAGCAATAAGTGCTGGACTGAGGAGGCTCGAGTCTGTGAGACAGCTCTACCGCACAGCCGCTACCACACCGCTAATAAGTTGGAGTTCCGTAATCATCGTGTACGGATAATCAAAGGCGAAATCGTGAGCCGGATGCTGAATCGCGTTTCATCAAGTGCCCGTGAGTCAGGGCACGTCTACTGGTATATGCCGGCCGGAGGCTCTTTGAGAGCTCTAGATTGAGATGTGGTACTGATGGCGGCCACGCCATGGAACATGGCGTTCTGCACGACGGGAAGAGTGTCGTGCGCCGCCGGAGTAAATGAGGAGGGCGTAAATGAGAAGGGCGGCCACGGTTGCGCAAGAGCTTGCTGATAGGTCATAGGTACTTGTGATTCCTTGTTCAAAAAGTGTGGTACAGCTGAGATTACTTAGATGCACACCAGGGAAAATACAGTAATCAGGCTCCTCGTAGCGAACCCTGGGAGATATTTTAGTCCAGACTTTACGGCCAACTTGTGCAGCGGAATGAATACGACGGCCGAGATGGGCTTGCAGCCATGACAGATCATAAAAAGGGCACGGTCTACAGAAGCATCGTGTGCAAGATTGAAATGTAGATCTCAGAATGAAACGGCACGCAGACGGGAAAGAAACCGAATGCCGAGATTAACGAAAGGACCTTTTTTCTTCTCCGAACAGCCCAACGAGTCCAAAGACCCTGCCGACACGTCGCTTTTCGCCTGATGGATCGAGAATCGCTCGCGGCGGGAGTTCGTTGCTATCTGAAGAAGAAGAAAGAAAAGAAGGAGAGCAAAAAAAAAAGAAGCTCTCGCCTTGGGTGACTCGCTGCTAGAGTGGGCCTGGCCTAGCTTTTGGTGCGTTGCACGTGAGAGCCAGAGTCACGTGGGGCCAGCTTGTGAATTGGCGGTGCTTGATTGGCGCAGCTTGAACCGAGGATCCGACCCAGCCCGTGGACCGGGAGCCTCATCACCAGCGCTTTCTCCAACCGAAACGAACAACACCACGACCTCACGCCACCGGGGTTCTGCCAGATTGACGACATCACCGACCGATCCTATCGACGACTCGATTTCCTCCGTCCCACGTCGCCATTCCGCAATCATGATCGCCCAGCGTGTCGGCATCGCTGCCATGCGCAGAAGTAAGCATCCCCGAACATGACCTCACATGCTCGGCATCGCCTTTGCGCCATTCGTGCCCTTCATTGGCGTCGTCAATTGGCAAGCCGCGGCATAGGACGGCCAATGCTAATCTCTTGTTCCCTCATTTCCAGCCGCCTTTAGCCAGAACATGCCCCGTCTGGCCATGGCTGCGCGCATTTCCACCACCCAGGTTCGGTAAGCTCTCCCGTGACAGCACGACAGGACAGGACAGGCCCTCGAGATCGAATCCCGAATCCGTTGCCATCAATCACCAGAGCCCTCTTCGAAGCTAACATGCCTGCTTTCTCTTCTAGTCCCATCGAGACCACCCACCTGTCGCCTCCCGAGGGCCAGGACATCCTCGCCAAGCAGCGCCTGCAGCGTCCCATCTCCCCCCATCTTGGCATCTACAAGCGCTCGCAGACCTGGTTCTCCGCCTCGGCCTGGACGCGTATCACCGGCTGCACGCTCTCCGGCGCCGCCTACGCCTACTTCCTCACCTACCTGATTGCGCCCCTCGCCGGCTTCCACGTCGAGTCGCAGAGCCTGGTCGCCGGCTTCGCCGCCCTGCCCTTTGCCGTCCAGGGCCTCGTCAAGATCGGCCTCGGCTTCCCCTTTGTCTTCCACTTCATCAACGGCATGCGCCATCTGAGCTACGACTTGCTCAAGGGCTTCGCCAAGAAGCAGATCCGCGCCAGTGAGCGCACCATTCTCGGCCTCAGCCTGCTCAGCACCCTCTACCTTGCCTTTGGCCTGTAAATTGGCCTGGCAGAAAACAAGGGGAAATAGCGGAGCCTGTTTTAATTGTATGAAATACTCGCATAGATCTGGACATGGGAGTGGAAGGCGGAGTCGACGGTGTGGCATGCGCGCCAATTGTGTAACTACGGATATCATCGAGCGGACTATTCGGGGCTTATAGAAGTTGAAAATGGCGTGGACGGTTGGCCATATATTGACGTGTTAGAATACGTGCACAATGCACATTTCCTTTGTTAGCACAAATCAAAAACACATATCCAAAGGCACATGCTGCTACGAGAAGTGACGTGCAAGAAATCTCTTTTATTGTTCAGTTGGAGAAGCAGAAAGCATCAACCGCGGCTCTTCCTGTGGCCGGTTCTACCTAACTACTTCAAAAATCGACGGTATACAATGCTCATTCCGTAAACGCCGTGTTGCGCCTTGCCAATGTCCAATACCCAAAGTCAAAGGAGTTTTACTCAAAAGAACGTGCCTCGAGGACAGTCTTGACCAGTCGAGTGTTGTTTGACGACGCGATTTTATTGCCAACAATGGGTCCGATAAACTCATTCAGCTCATTAAGCTCAGCAGGTGTAACAGAGCCAGCACCGTTGAGTAAAGAACTGTCGATGTGCGCGACCAAAGATGCAACAGCCTGGACCAAGCCTTGAACGAGCATCTCGTATTCGATGGAGCCCTCCGACTTTTCTTTGAGAGGCTGCAGAATGCCCGAGTCGAAGCTCTTGAGATTACGCAGAACCAAGAGGCGGACAGCCTCAGGGCCACCAGCTTCAAGAATTCCGTTCACAGCACCGTACAGGACCGCGGGAGGCTTCGTGGGGTCCAGAAAGTAGCGCAAGCAAGTACGGGTAAGCTTGGGACGCAGTAGCGAGTTGGAGGCCGAGTACTTGTGCGCCATGCGACCGATGAGGGACGCAGCCAGCTGCCTCAGCTCGTACTGCTCTTTCATCGCATCGACACCATCGTCACTGCCCAGCTTCCGCGCCATTAAGCACGTCAGCACCGGGGCAGAAAGCGAGGAAGCATAAGGATCCAGATACAGCGTCTTGTTCTCAATAAGAGCATTCGTCAGTTCCATCATCTGCTTCAGTGTAAAGGTGTCGTCGAGCTGGTGCGTCACGCGGTCCATGATAAAGTTGATAAAGTACGGCGCAAGCTGATGCAAGCCAGGGTCGTCCCGGACAGAGCCGAGGGCTGCTTGGCGGAGACGAACTACTTCTTCATCGGGCGTCTCGTCGAGGATGGCGGCTTGGATCTTGTCAAAGTACAGAATGAGCTCCTTGCTGACAATGTGCTTGACGGATGGGTTCGCCGGCGAGCTTTCGTTGCCCGCCAGGGCCGAGAGCGCCGGGTTTGCGCCTGTGCCCTTGGGCAGCAGGTCCTGCGACCTCGACTCGGCCGTGGTGGGGTTCTGGGGGATGGCAGGCTGGACGCCTTCGATGGCAAGCCAATGTGCTACGAATTGTTAGCCTGTTGACATTTCCGCCGAGTCGCCATCTTATACCTGTAAAGTTCATGTCGCGTGGCACCTTAGGCAGTGGCGCGTTGATGAGCTTCTCAAACTCGACTTCCTCGTCGTCAATGTAGAACAGCGGCTGGCCAGGCCCGAGGCTGGCCTCGCCGAACCGCAACGGTCTTGTCGAGTCGTATCCGTAAAGCGGCTCGGCGTCGAGGACGCGCAGGGCGAGGGAGACGTCGTTGACGGTGAGCGTCGTGCGGCGCGCGGCGCGCATCAGGCGCAGGCTCTCGATGATGACCTGGCCGACACGATACTCGACGTCCTGCGCGAGCGCCTTGGTGGCCTCCTCGTTGAGCGCCCCGATGCCGACCGACTCGGCTACGTCCTTGATGTTTTCAGCATTCCACAGAAGCTTGGGCACTTCGGACGCCATGGTGTCGATGTGTTTCGCCTCGTGCGAGCGAACGCGGTAGAATCGAGCGGTGCGAGAGCTGGTGCTGCGTGAGGTGCAACTACTTTGCGCCCGCGCATGCGAGATAGGGCATCGACAAGTGGGTGGTCCGTGCATCTGGAATGGGAGTATAGGGTAGGCCCAGCTGCGCAACGAAATTTCCATATATTCGCACACGTCTCGATGGATGCAAAGTTCATTTGGAAAATCGGCATGGATAAAACAGTATTGGGTACTCATCCAAAAAAAAAAAAAAAAAACCAATCAATAGAACACAAACGAATAGGGAACAACAGGACGTTCTTGCTATGCGTCGTGTCACGATATCGCCGGTTACTAGACGCGGGTAGTCGTCAAAACTGGCATTGTGGACGGTCAAGAGTGACATTATCAACTACAATGGAGATTCTCTGTAACAGGAGAATGCATGTCGAAGGTCACAAACCAAGCTCTAATCTACAATCATCTGCCAAACAAAGAAAATGAGAGCAGCATTTTTCTGTGCATAGCTAGCTGTCCAGTCACTCCATCTAGGTCTGATGGTGTAAGGCGAAACACTTCTACTAGGCTAGGACAGAGCTCTGTGGGCGACGAGGAAGTGTGCACGCATCTCTTCCGGACAAATACTTGGCACCTGACCTGACCTGCATCAACTTCTAAATTGCTCCAGCCTTGGCGCGGCCGCCTTTGCGGCTAATGATATGGTGTTCCGCGTTATGATCAAGTGCGTCGATCACGCAACCTTAGTGTGACAACGTAGCCACAGACTTGTCCTAACTTGCTAATTTAGGGCGTTGAGGAATTAGAGAGGGATGAGCCGAGAGCTTATAACGTGAAGCGGAGTCCCCTGAGATTATCTTCGCAGCGCATACGCCAAATTTAACTTTATTTGCTAACCGCAGCTTGGCTTAATACTTTATTAAAGCGCATATAAAATGGCATGACTTTCAGTTTGGTGGTCTAAGCTTTGCCTAACCGAGTCAGTGCTATATTTGAAGTACTATAACTAGCACGATTAAGAGCGGCAGTTGTCGTGCCTTACGATCGCGCATCCCACTGTGGAGCTGCCGGTACCAAACACCGAGATTTGTTCGCAACTTCTTATAGATATAGACAAGGGTTGGAAGCTTGACTCAGGCAACCGTGAATGCACCACTGCTCGTATCAAGGCGGAGTCGTGGAGTGCACGTATCACGGAGTACTCATCAATTGACGTATGTCGAGTAAATTAACAACTGCGTCGCAGCTATCTGAACTCAGTATTTATAATGTCCTTCGGGACGCATTCTTTCATGTAGCGCCCATAGCCGCTTCCCAACCATCAACCCTTACGACTCTATCCAATCCCACCTGCTCGCCGCGAGTATGCGTTGGTGTAACTTTGTTACACTGAGCGAAGTCCTATGGCTCTCTTGCCTTAGCTCTGGGTCTGCCAGTATCCTCCCAAAGGAGAGCCTTGTCCTGAGACAAACCCCTCCGAACCAAAAAGGCTTCGTCTATCGCGGTGATGGAAGATCACCCCGAGACATTCGTGGAACCGGCGGATTCCAGCCACAAGGCGACGGCTGGGAGGACTATGATCCATCTTTCGACCTTGATCGACACTATACTGCTGGTCCAAACGGTTGCGGGCTAGACGACTTCGACGAGCCCCATTTCGTCTTTAGGACCGCCTATGTTTCGACGGCACTAGGGCAGCCTACAGCAGAAACGTATGGCCAATGGCTTTACGAAATTCGTGCAACACCAAACATTCTGGACAACGATTTCAGCGAAGGCGAAGTTATGGCGCTTGGCGGAATCCACTGGAGACAGATTCGAAGATATACACGAATGAGAGACACTACCGACAACAGAGTTGATGAAGCGTCCTGGATCGATAATCCTGAGTATGACGCCGAAACATACGAAAGAGGGCCAAATGACTCTAGATGCCGCGTTAGCACCACCTTTCCAGGCATTCTAGCTGGTGATTCGAATAACACCGATTCGGACAGCAGCAACTCTGACAACGAGTCCAATGAAACCACTCCTCCACGCCGCCTGTTCAGCGCAGCGGACCGTTTCATGGACCAGACTCCTGGCGTGTTCGAACTATACGGTGGATTTCCGCCTAGCTTCACACAGTATGCCCCTAGGGACGATGTTCCCGGGCCGGACCATCCTGCGCCGCCGGAAGCAGCAGATGCCCAAGGTAAGAGCCCTGGCGGATATTTCGAGGGATTTGATTCGCCTTGTAGTGTTTGTGCTAACAACTGCCAATAAAGTCGGGAGCCTTTTGCAGCATTATATCGACATGGGAGCTCAAGAACTCGACCGACTCTTTCCCGATGGCAACCAGATGCTACAGGAGCTTCTGAGAGATATCAACCCTGTTGGGTGTCCCTCAGTCACAGGCTTCGGGTCGCATTTGGGTAGATCAAACCTGAGGGTTGATCAGAGAGCTCGCAGAGGTAAGCAACTTACATAATTCTAATACTTGGATTTGAGTTGACACGCTTCAAGCAGTGGCCAGTAAACAGGGTTGCTGCAAGATACTTTCAGGTTTCAGAAAGAAGACACAGGAAAAAGGTAAAGGAATCACATTCAATAGGCCAAAAGACTTGAGACAAGAACAAGTTGACTAACTGCCACGGCCTCAGGTGCGCAGCTAGATGTTGATATTTGCAAGAATAGCCATCTCAACCCACCTTGCACCACCATCAAAGCCCCCCGCGGCAAGTGCGGTAGGTTCCTTCCTGATTGAAACTGTTCTAGTTTTACAACTGACACGTTGAAGTCGCCGTGCCGCAGGAGTACAAGGACAACGTATCTGGCGTGAAGGTGCACGACACTGCCGGCATTTGCCGTTTTTATTTGTAAGTGAGCTTGTTTTTGCCGGCTAGTCACATGAAGACTGACACGATTAAAATTTCAGGAAACCTGAGTGCCAGGGCGAGTACTTCGAAGGTGGTCACCACGGCGTTGATCTCTATCAGTCGCGCCCCAAATTCAATGACAAGGTCGCTTCCTTTCTTTGCAACACGCTCAAACTAGATGCGGCACCCGAGCGATGGGAATGGGCCCCAGAAAGTGAAAAGGCACTCTGCGCTCGTGTGGATAAGTTGTCCTTTGACTTTGAGCTGGCTAACAATTATGGATCGGGAACGTACGATAAGATCAAGCTGGACTTCAAGGGCGCGGGGCAGAAGCCACACGTCATAGTGGAAGGCCCCTCGCCAGGCTACAAGACTTATCAGGAGATTGACATGGTGGACATTTTTGGAATGGAGACTGTTGCGCTTGACCAGATCAAAAGACTCCGCCTTCTTGATGAGATTACAGACCATTGGTTTGGAGGAGACCCCTGGGATGTCTTTGGTAGGATCGCTGCGCGCTTCTCTTTGTTGGGAATTGACAGCTAATTACCCTCTAGGGATCACGCTAAAGGCACGATGCGCAGGCTCCGGGATCGACATTGTGCTCGACAAGTTCGCCTCCCTTAACAAGGAATTGCAGGCCAAGCCTACCGAGCCAGGCCGGTTCCAGTATAACAGGGACTGGCAGGCCTGGGCCGACAATGTTGACACCAAAAACTGGGCTGCTAAGCCTCTATGTAGCCATTTCCAAAGCCTCGACATCAATCTGCACATCGCCGATGCAAACTGGGCTGGAACTGACAACAACCTATACGCCAAGGTGGGCGAGGGCAGGTTTCTGCTCGCTCGCCATCCTTCTCGCCGGGAAGTGTTCACCGTCGACATCGATCTAAAGAAGGCTTACAGCACCAAGCTCGTCCCCGTTCCAAAAGTTGAGCTTGTGGGTATCTCGAGTGAAGGCGGAAACGACGCGGTGCTGCCTAGCGGTAAGAAAAGAACTAAACCTTGACAGCGAACCTGCTTCTCTGATGGAAAGCGACTAACACATTCATCTGTAGAAGTGACGGTATACGGAATCTGCTCGGGAGCACATACATCACTCTCTGTTAAGCAGGAAATCAAGGACTGGGTGTATGATGGCCAGCAGTTGAACATTAAGCTGACTCCCGAGATGTGGGTAAAGGTTTAGAGATGGTCGCAACATGTGTAGAGGTTTTCCCCTAGGCACTCTAGTTTTTCCTTTCCTTAATCTGAATAGATATTTTAGATGAGCTCGCTACTTGTAACCAAAGGTGTGATTTAATGCCGATACCCGCGAGTTGTGGCGTCTCTGCTGTAATTGTTGCACTGTCTTGCCTTCTCCTAGCCCTGGCGCTGGCTTCCACCACTAGCGGCCTGTCAGTAGGTTGCGCTACATTCAGATTGGGTATTTTTGAATGAGAAAAGTGCAAACAGGGCACTGAAAAAAAGGTCGCGTTTCTGGAGAGGGCCATGACTGATGCTGAAGGCGTACATACGATATGGTTTCTATATTGGGGTTGATTGGACGATATACCGGTGATGGGTCGCCTTGCCGTGCGCCGCAGCCGTCCGTTTACTTCGCAGCTCCTATGGCTGCTTGAGATGTGCTCTCACATGTCGTAATGACCAGTCAATAGTTTTAGATGTTATCTACAAAAACTTCCACCCATAATATCTCCGACAGCTTTGGCCAGTCATGCCAACTTTCCCGAGCCTGCCATTGTGCCCTTCTGCGACACACTACAGACAAGCGTAGCCAGCAGCTACTGACGGGCCTCTAGGTCTCACACCACCCTTCCGCTTGTCCGTCCTCCTTCCCATGCAGGCAGCGGGTGCAGGCAGCGGGTGCGATCAACTTCACAGGCACGGAAATCGAACTAGTGATCCATCTGCAGCTATTCTGACGTCAACCAATCCCACGCTTCGCCATAGTTAGAGGGCTGTGGACCCCGCTCCTAAGAGGCTAGAGCTGTCGCGCATCGTCGTCATAATAGTGGAAGCTCAAAGAACCCTGGATCGCCTTTGCCGGCGCTGTTTTGCTAAATAAATAGCTAAGCTTTGCTGTCCCTGAACTCTATCTGCTTTTTCGTCCCATCTACCACCCCTGCAACCCTGCACAAAGAAATCTACGTACCATCGCAATGGCTCCCAAGATTCTCGTCGTCCTCACCAGCGCTGACAAGATTGTCAAACTCGACAAGCCTACAGGCTGGTATTTGGTAAGAATTACGTTGCCGAAACAGAAATGACTGAGTGGGAATTTTTCTATTAGCTCCGGAGTTGCTAATCGCAGCTTTACAGCCCGAACTTGCTCACCCCTACGATGTCCTTGCCCCCAAGGCCGAGCTTGTCCTTGCCTCCCCCAAAGGCGGGGTCGCACCACTCGACCCCAGCTCCGTCGAGGCCTTCAAAAACGACGAATCGTCCAAAAAGTTTCTCGAGAAGAAGCTTTGGGAAAAGACCGCACCCCTCAAAGACTTTGTCGGCCGATCGAGCGAGTTTGCCGCCATCTTCTACCCCGGCGGCCACGGCCCGATGTACGACCTCGTCGACGACAAGGACTCGATCGCGCTGATCGAAGAGTTCTACAAGGCCGGCAAGCCCGTTTCCGCCGTGTGCCACGGCCCCATTGTGTTTGCCAACGTCAAGATTGACGGCAAGCCACTGGTCGAGGGCCGCGAGGTCACCGGCTTCACCAACGAGGAGGAGACCCAGGCCGGCCTCACCGAGGCCATGCCCTTCCTGCTTGAGGACCGACTCAAGGCCGTTGGCGCCAAGTGGAACCAGGCGGCTGAGGCTTGGGGCGAGAAAGTTGTTGTTGACGGCCAGATAATCACTGGCGAGAATCCTGCTTCCGCTCATGCTGTCGGCGTTGCTCTCGCCAAGGCGATTGGTACGTCAGCTGTACTCGATATGTGAAGTTTTGCTAAAAAGTCTTTAGGCGCATAATCCTGATGTCAGACTCGATGAATTATTGAAACATGTTTACGATACAAAATTTACAACCTTATTAGCAAACCGAAGTTCCATCTCAGTGCACCCTCACCCACCATGATCACTTGTGCCCCGTCGTAGCCCAGGATTACTCAGTAAGAGGATGCGCCGAGGAAGGATTATGAAGAGGAGCAAGACGGATCAATCGAAGAGAATGTATAGATAAGAGCTGCGCATCAGCTGTCCGACTTAGAAAGTGTAGAAGATATGTGTGTTCTCATGCGACAGTCATTGTCTCTTCACTCCGCCGATAGATTGAAATATGGCGGACCGTGGCAGGTACAATTCCTTGTGAGAAAATTGATCACTGATTCACACCAAAAGAATCGCCTTCGAATAGGGAGCCAACTCCACCTTTGTGAGAATGATGTGCAACATGAAGCAGTTGGGCATGGATCGAAGAAGATGCGCATGCTTAGACTGGTGCAGTGACCTTTTTACAAGTAGGCACACTAAGGATCCGAAGACATCGTTACAATTTCCAGAAATGCAGAAAACGCCCACCCACGGTATCCTAAATTGTGACGTTTCTCATCTTACTAGAATGCTAAACTAAAAAAATAAATATCGAGTGAGAAAGGTGACTCGTGTAGGATGCCATCCAGTGCCCGGCAAGCTATGGCACGTGGGACATCGCGCTGCCACGCTGCTTACGCGCGGCCGTCTTGTAACTCCTGAAGTTTTTCTACTCTACAGATTAGGATGTTCTGACTCATGTACGGAAGAAATGTAAGCTGTCGGTGTTTTTGCTTGTTTCACAGAACCGGGCAACAGGCGAACTTCACATCGTCCCGTAAAGCACATGTGTATGTCGTCGGTAGCAAGTGGGTAGTTGGATTTGAAGGAATGGCGGGAGCGGGTAAGCTCCATAAGTCGACCTGATCTTGGAGATTGCTTTCTTCCTCGTGGTCAAATGCGGTGACGAATAACGTATCTCTGATTTGCCGTTTTCCGGATCAGCTCATGATAACGTCAACAGCCCGACCGGCCGAGCGCTGTTGTGGGGGCAGGGCCGCGCCTCGCAGGCTAGCTGGTATAGGGCACATTCTGGATTTAAACTCCCTACAACTGCTTCCTGTGATACTGTCATCTTCACATGCAAATCGAGCATATCGAAAACTTTGATCTCTCCCGCCAACATTTCGCGGGGTTGCGACGCGTTTTTGTGCCCGGAATTGAGATTTGTTGCATATCTCGCGTTGGGGCGGAGCCGGAGCCAATCTGGTGGACACATGAGGATTCAACATTAAAAAGCCAACAGCCTTATTACTGGCTCAGCTCGAAATTATCTTAAATACGGCTCATCGCTCGCCCTCTGGTGTTGTCCGATCACCCCACGGAAATGTCTTCCCCATCAAGCAAAATGGCAGTCAAAACTCCCGTCCAGATTTCGCAAAAGGTCATCGTACCATTGAGCGTCCTCATGGTAGCCGCTGCTATGCTTTCCTTTCTCGAACATGATGGCGTGTTGAATTTTCGCACCACCCCAAAGTTGTTCACGACGAGTCGTGTGCCGGTACAGTCAAGCCTCAGCAGTGTCGCAGCCGAATACGGACTCTACTGACACGGAGACGCAGACGGGCGAGCATTTCCTCTCCTATCGCCAACGAACTGCCCCGATGTGGATATATCGCGGTCTACACGCCATTCCCGCCATCATTTGGAGCATTGGCATGCCGCTACAGCATGTGGATAGCCTTCGCAAGAAATGGCCCGTCTTGCACCGGACGGCTGGTTATGTGCTCCTCTCGCTCTCGCTCCTTCTGAGCATCACAGGCTACTGGTTCTTCATTTCAAAAAATGCCTACAGCCACGAGAACTTTTTCCACATGCACAACTTCAACGGCGTGTCGCCCATTCCGTGGCCAACCTTTGAATTCTCAACCTGGCTCTTGGCACCATTTTACTGGCTTACCATGTATAAAACCGCCGTGACTGCGCGCGCCAGGAATTTCGTGCAGCATAGGAAGTGGGCTGTGTTGCACACGATATGTGCTTCTGTCATCGCCGCCGAACGGCTCGGCCTGGTCACGTTGTACGCCATTGGTTTCGGCATGGCGCGTCTGCCACAGGCAGTGGTGCATGACTTTTTCGGCGTGGGGTACACAGTCGAGGAAATGGCAGAGGCAGAAATGGGCGTGTTTGCGTTCGCGAATGTGCTGGCTTTGGTGTTTGTCCTTTCCTGGCTATACTACGAATTTGGGCGCGCTGGATACTTTGGCAAAGTGGAAGTTAAAGATTCTTCGGTAAGCGGCATGTCAAATAGTACAAAAAGGATAAAGTCATTATAGGATAGAAGTGCCACATCGAGTAATGAAGAATAAAATAGGATGAAACGAAACTGTTCCACTAGGGAGTGGCCGGCAACAACGGACGGCACCTATAAACATTGCAACAAGCGTTGAGATACATGTTAAGACTTACGTCAATATATCGCAAAAGATAATGACTTTCACCTGGATCCTCTAAGACGCACTCTTTGCATAGCTTCGGAGCAGGAAACAATGATTGAGAAACGGTCGACGAGCGCTAAGCCAGCCACTGCTACAGCCACTAAAAGCACCGAGCACGACAGCTGACAACGCCCGGCGATGTCTACTTTCTAGTTCACTAGGTCGATACCTAACTGCTGCATGCCTTCGAAACCCTCGTGCCAACAATCTCGCTCTGGCCCTCAAGTGGGCAAATATCAGTGATGGTTTCAATCAGGGCATTCTGTGCAAGCTGTCTGAGACTTCACCGCGCCTATCCCTTAGAGACTTGATGAAGCCCGAGTCTGCTCAGTGCTGGTGGCGGCGTTTCTTGGCGCCGCCACGTCCACCTCGTCCACCATTGCCACCGGCGCCATCGTTGCCATTTCTGGTTTTGCCGCCATCGCCTCCTTGACCTCCTTGGCCTTGACCTCCTTGACCTCCTCGGCCATCTTGACCATCTTGATCTCCTTGACCTCCTCGACCATCTTGACCTCCTTGACTTCCTCGACCATCTTGACGATCTTGACCGCCGTTGCCACCGTCACCGCCATTCTTGTTGCCGCCGTTCTTGTTTCCGCCATCGCCACCATTCCTGTTACCGCCATTGGTTACCTGGGGCTGATTGCCACCGAGAACAACCGAGGGTGTTTCTTGAGGAAACTGCTTGGTTGTGACGGTCTCGGCCAGTAGCGCATCGACAGCAGCAAGGTTCTGCTTCGCTTCATTCGATCCAGCCTCCTTGTTGGCCTGGACGGCCTTGCCAAAGTCGGCTTGGTTAATCTGCACCTGGTCCAGAACAGCCTTAAGGTTTTGTTCGGTGTTAATGTTATTGGGGCTGTTTTTGGTCGCGCGCGTGTCAGCCTGCTGCACGGGAAAGCAGCCTCCAAAGGGTCCAGCTACTGCGTTGTTGCGACAGCGGACTGTGCAAACATTTCCGGTTGAGCCTTTTACATAATTAGCGATTTTCTTGGGTCACTTCTTCTTGTCCCAATTTCAGAACTTGCAAACTCACCACCAGTGCATTTAAGGTCGTCGGGCATTTTCACCCTGACGTCGAATGCCTGTGCCTTGGCCTGTGACAGGCCATTGGTTCCAGGAACATTGTCGACCACGGTAAGGTTCTGCACTCAAGTCAGTTTTGCCATGTCTCTAGATTCCTGAAGGGTCAGCGCTCACCTGTAAGTTGACACCACTATTGCTTGTCTGGTCTATGTCGCAGAAGAATGGTCCTGCGCCATCGGCATTGACCTGATGAATAGTGACAGTAACTTCACCACCGGCTTTGACCTGAGTCACAGCGCCTGCCGATAGAGCGTTCTCCGTATTCTCGCCAACATCAATGTTTCCTTTCAACTCGGTGCGACCGCACTGATTCACAACATTTGCCTGAATCTCCGCGTCACGGATGATGGTTGTATCTTGCTGGCAGGGATTAATAGTGATGCAGTTGCGAGCCACAGCAGGATCAACTAGAGAGAGGTTGAGCAATAAGATTTATTAAATTATGCGGTGATGCTTACCTTGAAATCCCACGCTTGCTGGTGAGCCTTTGATGCCTTGAGCATTAAGAATGACGGCGTGGCAGGCGCCCAAAGAAAAGAGCGGCGCAGCCGCTATCAAAGATGTCGTCCAGCGCATCGTAATTAAAAGTAAAAAAGGCGCTTTATGCCAAATAGAGTCCAACTTTTGAAAGAAAAAAAATAGATCTCCAGGATCACGAATGTTACTACCAACAACAGACAATCAGAGAGCCACAGACCAGCGAATTTTGACGTGCATCAACTATGTTGGGATTTGAGAAATGAGACGTGTATATATATCCGAGAGTCATACACATCCACATAATTCCGGTGGAATCTGGTGATAATCCACCTCTCCTCATAGTCTGTTGTTACAATTGAATGGATTCGGTGGAACTCAGTTGTAGTAGGCAGCTCCGGCGGGTTTCGCAGCTCGGCCCAACGGGCGACTTTTTCCCAATGTGGACGATATGCCGCAGCTCCCGGGTCCATTTTATCTTGTCATTCACCCTCGGTATACTTTCGGCGAAATAAACGTCGCTCTGCGCACATCTCCGCCCGCCGAAGGTCGCCGCTCTTGTCGAACGCCGATTGTGTGTGGCAGCCCAGCCAAATTGGACTGGTCATGATTACATTACTAGTCATGTCTTCCATTGCGATTTCACGCTCTGCATAGATGGTGCGTTTTGGCAATTAATCGTACATAGGTCCGCGTGGGGCCTGGTCCCTGTGTTGCACACAATGAGGCCTTAGCCACATGGCATTGTTACTTGGCCGTTGGATGTGATCAACCAAGCCGACTATACATGACTTATTTAAAATACAGCTGTCATGACTTGAAGGAGTTCGAGCGTTGGACGGTAAATTCTCCGGAGTTGAGCGTAATGAGGAACATGTTGGCTCATTCGCATATGTGATAATAGTTGCCGCGACTGTCAGCCGACAGAGCCACCTGACATGAGTCACTCGCAAAAAAAGAAATCTTTGGTGGCTCTGCTTTGGGACTACTTGGGAGAATGCTTTCCTAATGCTGCTCCGTTTTGCTACGCATGGATAATGGGTATTCGATCCGAAACTTGGAAGATGGCGCATACAATAGCCCGTGTAGATAATGTGATCTGCCCGCGTGTGTATAGAAAACCCATGACTATATAGACTGAACGGAATTATTACGGTGGGTATAGGATGCAGTGCAAAAAAGGATCACGTCAACCATGAAACGAGCTGTCAAGGTAGAAAATCACTGCGACCACTCGAGGTTGATCCTGTTCACTAGGCAGGGTGAAACGCACGGCGGTGACGCCGCATCGGGTTTTATATTCGGCTTTTCGCAAGTGCGCCACATTTTTCGGAATCCACTTCCGCTCTGCGCCAATCTAGTTCGTTTCCCTCTCACAGGGCCTGTGGTCGCTTGAATGATCCTTCCACTCTAGTCTGATCTTGGCAGCCAACTCGAAACAGTTGTGACAGCCTTCTGTGGTTCCACCAAGCTTCCACCAATGCGACGGGATATCCATGACTCGGCTGATGTTCAAACGGCTGATCCGGCTTGCACCCAGCGGCTATAAAGGAGGATATCCCCGCCGCCCGAGCGAGGAGCGGAAGTTTGAGAAAAAGCCCCCATGTCCTGAAGATGTGAGACATGGGGTGAAGGCGAAACCAGTTTCATCAACGGAATACTCTAGCACAAAACTTTAAATGCCGCAACGCAATGTTGTTTTAGTGTCTGGCTCGGAATATTCAAGTTTCGAAAGGGGATTTCACATGAGACCTGCTCTTGCTTTGTCAGTCTTCCTGGGTTTTGAGCCTGCCCGCTGTTGTCGGCTCGTCCGATATATATACAGTTGATGGGCCTCCGAATGCACTGGGCCGCTAAGCCAAAACTATACCAAAAATTGACTCATTCAACCGCAAAGGAACTCACTACTTTATCCGTCACAGCAAGATAAACCATCATCAATTTATTGGTTTGATGAAGTTGATCAATTTTTTACACGCCTCAGTAGCGGCGCTAGGCCTACTGTCGCCAGTCGCTGCGAGAGCGCACAGCCGTAGCCACCGTTTCGTTAGTAAGTATTTCAAACAATTCACTCTGCATGTCAAAGTTAATAACTGTCATGAAAACAGTCCGCAGAAACGTGGTAGCAAACCAAACGACCGGCAACGCGCTCATCCCTGTGGTAGTAGGCGGCCCGCAAGATCTGTTTGTACCAAATCTGGTGCGCGCAAATGTCGGCGATGTTGTGCAGTTCCAATTCAGCAATGGAAATCACACCGTGACTCAGAGCACCGAGACGGACGGGTGCCAGCCCATGCAAGCATCAGAGCCAAATGCTATACACAGTGGCCATATCCCGTTCAAAGCGGGCCAGGTGAACGTCGGCACATTCAACATGGTGGTGACATCCACAGAGCCCATGTTTCTATACTGTGCGACTGGTCCTCATTGCCAGACTGGCCAGGTCATGGTCATTAATCCGTAAGTCCTTTTGGAAATATCACTTCAAAAAGGGCTGTCTCGAGGGCTAATCAAGGATGGGGAAACAGTACGAATGATGTTCAGCTGGCAAACTATGCCAAAGTGTCGCAGTCAACAACAGCCAGTGTTGATGGGAAACACGTTGCAGGTGGCATCGTCGGGACGATCCCTCTCGAGAAGGCTGCATTTGTCCCAGCACCACCGGAAGAAGAATAGCAGGGCTCCCATGTTTCATGATTGTTCACGAGTAACTATCCGCGCGCTTGCGTGGCAGGAGACAGAGAAATGGAAAAGGGCGAGGATGGTCAGGCCCTGGTACTCATAGCCTAAGCGACATTTTCTGTAATAGCATTTCCTGTGGTCAGCGCCTCGGCGAGGCTGCAGCGGCTGGGCCGCACGGGTTTGATACCAATTCGTTCGGCGCAAAAGGGCTTTGCATCATTGCAGTTAAATAGGAAGAGCGATTGGATGCAATTTTTGAGTCGGTTTGACAAACCTTTGCGCATCGTATGCGGCGCCCCGTAGTCATCGCAGTCAGTGAAATTGACGTCCCATTTCCGCTGCAGTACTTGACCTACACCACAAACCGTTCATCCCTCGCCTTTTACCAGTTCTCCCAAATTTTTGATGCACCTCAAGATATACTAGTATATCTCGTTATCCATACTGAGCAGTAGGTTAAAGATTAGCTTGCTATCTTTAGTTACTGGGTAGCTCGTTGACTGCGCCC